>NW_006936191.1:0-951 GCF_000298275.1 Orycteropus afer afer
CTTTATACTGAGATGTAATCCATACTGCAGACTGTCTTCTTCAATCTTCATCAGTAAGTGCTTAAAGTCATCCTCACTTTCAGCAGACAAAGTTGTGTCTTCGGCATATTGCAGATTGTTAATGAACCTTCCTCCAATCTCGATGCCACATTCTTCTTCATACAATTCAGCTTCTTGGATTATTTGCTCAGCATGTAGATTGAATAAATATGGTGAAAGGATAAAACCCTGACACACTCCCTTCTTGATATTATACCATGCATTGTCCCCTTGTTCTGTTCTAATGACAGCCTCCTGGTCCCTCATGAGTACAATTAAGTGCTCTGGAATTCCCATTCTTCTCAATGTTATCCACAGTTTGTTATGGTCCACACAATCAAATGCTTTTGCATAGTCAATAAAACACAAATAAGCATCTTTCTGCTACTCTTTGCTTTGAGCCAAGATCCATCTAACATCAACAATAATATCCCTTGTTTCAAATCCTCTTCTGAATCCAGCTTGCACCTCTGGAAGTTCTCTGTAAATATACTGCTGCAACCATTTTTGAATTAGCTTCAGTAAGATCTTACTTGTGTGCAATATTAATGATATTGTTCTATAATTTCCACATTCTGTGGGATCACCTCTCTTTGGAATGGCCACAAATATGGGTCTCTGCCAGTCAGTTGGTCAGGTAGCTGTCTTCCAAATCTCTTGGCATAACCGAGTGAGTGCTTCCAGTGGGGTATCCATTTGTTGAAACATCTCAGTGTATATCCTGCCAATTCCTGGAGCCTTGTTCTTCTGCAATTCCTTCAGTGCAGCTTTGACTCCTTTTCTCAATACTACTGATTCTGGATCATATGCCACCTCCTGACGTGGATGAAGATCAACTGGTTCTTTTGGGTACAGTGACTCTGTGTATTCCTTCCATCTTCTTTTCATGCTTCCTGCATCATTCAATATTTT
>NW_006936191.1:2266-3196 GCF_000298275.1 Orycteropus afer afer
CTGGTGATTCTTCTTTGTTTCCAACCTTTGCATTCCAGTCACCAGTGATAATTAACACATCTTGATTGCATGTTTGGTCAATTTCAGACTGTAGATGTTGATAAAAATCTTCAATTTCCTCATCTTTGGCTTTGGTGATTGGTCCATAAATTTGAATAATAGTCGAATTAACTGGTCTTCCTTGTAGGTGTATGGATATTATCCTATCACTGAAAGCATTGTACTTCAGGATAGTTGTTGAAACATTCTTTGTGATGGTGAATGCCATGCCATTCCTCTTCAAATTATCATTCTCAGCATAGTAGATCATATGGTTATCTGATTCAAAATGGCCAAAACCAGTCCCTTTCAGGTACCTAATTCCTAGGATATCAATCTTTATGCCTTCCATTTCGCTTTTGACAACTTCCAATTTTCCTAGATTCATACTTCGTACATCCCATGTCCTATTATTAATGAATGTTTGCAACTATTTCTCCTCAATTTGAGTGGTGCCACATCAGCAAATGGAGGTCTCAAAAGCTTTATTTTATCCATATCAGTAAGGTTGTTCCTACTCTGATGGTGCAGCTCTTTCCTAGTCATATTTTGAAAGTCTTCTGACCTTAGGGGTTCGTTCTCCTGCACTGTATCAGATAATGTTTCAGGGCTATTCATAAAGTTGCACAGTAATGTATCAGACAATGTTTCTCTGCTATTCATAAGGTTTTCTCTGGCCAATCCTTCTTCCTAGTCTGTCTCAGTCAGTAAGCTGCATTGAAACTTGTACACCATCTGCAACCCTCCCGGCACTTGAAACACCGGTGACACAGCCTCAAGCCTCACACCAACACACAGCCACAATAGTATGACAAACTGACAGACAAGTGTGTCTCACTTAGCTGTTCAAAACCTCTCCACCACCATCCCTTTACCTGGATCCCTAGTGCT
>NW_006936192.1:0-488 GCF_000298275.1 Orycteropus afer afer
TATTGCTATAAATTGGCCTCTGATCTCTGCTTTTGCTGTGTCCCAAAGATTTTGATATATTGTGTTTTCATTCTCGTTTGCTTCAAGGAATTTTTGAATTTCAATTTTGATTTCTTCTCTTACCTAGTCTTTCTCAAGGAGGGTATTGATCAGTTTCCATCTGTTTACTCTTTTTCTGTTGATCTTCCTATTGTTTATTTCTAATTTGATAGCATTATGATCTGAGAAGATGTTTTGCAGTATTTCGTTATTTTTAAATTTATTAAGGCTTGCTTTATGGCCTAACATATGGTCTATCATGGAAAATGATCCATGTGCACTGGAGAAGAAGGTATATTGTGCTGCTGTTGGGTGAACTGCTCTGTAGATGTCTATAAGGCCAAGTTGATGAAGTGTATTGTTTAGCTCTTCTGCATCTTTGTTGAGTTTCTTTCCAATTGTTCTATCTTTCAAAGAAAGTGGTGTATTAAAGTCTCCCACTATGACTG
>NW_006936192.1:2708-3453 GCF_000298275.1 Orycteropus afer afer
TCTATCTGTAGATTTAGAATCCTTTCTAATTTTTCATTTATTTTGTCATTTTGTTCTTGTATTTTCTTCCAAAATTCTTCTAAGGTTTTTTCTGTCTTTTCTTTCATCTGACTCTCAATTCTTTGAAGATATCGAAATATAATTCCTTTGAATTCCTTATCAGAGAGTTCCAAAGCTGCTACTTCCTCAGGGATGTTTTCTGGGTCTTTATCCTGTTCCCTTGTTTCTCCCTTCTTTGTGTGGACTCTGATGGTCTGTTGTCTCCAAGACATCATGGTGTTGTATTAAGATCTCTGTTAACTGTTTGTGAAAAGCAGCCAAGGGTGATTCAGGCTCTTCTTGGTGGTTTTTTATCATTGGCCTGTTAGTGGAGAAGGAGGTAGTGGCTCTTGCTCAATAAGTGAAGTTGCAGAAGGTGTGGGTGTAGTTGTATCTTATGGGGACTCTTGCTGTCTCCCACTCCATTAGACAAAAGTTACAATTAAATGACCATCAAAAAACAAAAGCACATGGACACAAAATACACCATGCAATCACACATGAACAGTAACCAAAAAAAATGAAAAAAGGGAGAAAAGAAGAAGAAAACAAAAAACCTGCAATATCTGGTGATAGAGCACTAAGAGAAAAAAGATACAGAAAGAGAATAATGCACTAGTAGCAAAGTTCAACAAGACAGAAAATAACAAATGCTGGCGAGGTTGTGGAGAGATTGGGACTCTCATACACTGCTGGTGGGACTGTA
>NW_006936193.1:0-621 GCF_000298275.1 Orycteropus afer afer
GCATTTCTGAAGTTCTGTGTCAATATACTGCTACAACCATTTTTGAATTATCTTCAGTAAGATTTTACTTGCATGCGATATTAATGATATTGTTCGATAATTTCCACATTCTTTATGATCACCTTTTGTTGGAATGTGTACAAATATGAATGTCTTCCAGGTAGCTATCTTCCAAATCTCTTGGCATAGCCAAGTGAGTGCCTCCAGTGTGACATCCGTTTGTTGAAACATGTCAATGGATATTCCATCAATTCCTGGAGTCTTGTTTTTCGCCACTTCTTTCAGTGCAGTTTCGACTTCTTCCTTCAGTACCATTGGTTCTCGATCATATGCCACCTCCTGAAATGAATGAACATTAACCAATTCTTTTTGGTATAGTAACTCTGTGTATTCCTTCCATCCTCTTTTGATGCTCCTGCATCATTCAATATATTGCCTATAGAATCTTTCAGTATTGTAACTCAAGCCTTAAATTTTTTCTTCACCTTGAGAAATGCCAAGTGTGTTCTTCTCTTTTGGCTTTCCAACTCCAGATCTTTGCACATTTCATGATAATAATTGACTTTGTTTTCTTGAGCTGCTCTTTGAAATCTTCTGTTCAGCTCTTTTATCTTGTCATTT
>NW_006936193.1:2801-3912 GCF_000298275.1 Orycteropus afer afer
TAAAGTTATAGGACCACTGTCTGCCACCCTACCCATGTTCATGGGTGCACTCCTCAGTTCATGTTGTTGTTGTTGTTATATGCTGTCGAGTCGGCTCCGACTCATAGCGACCCCTCCTCGGGTTTCCAAGGTGGTATCACTATGGAAGTAGGATTGCCCAACTTTCCTTCCAAGGATTGGCTGGTGGGTTTGAACCGCCAGCCTTCTGGTTAGCAATCAAGTGCCTTAGACACTATGCTACAGAGCTCCTCCTCACTTCATAGACGTCTATACCTAATAGTTCAGCCTGTCCACCCATCTATTCACCCATATACCTGTGTTTGCCCACACTGACCACACCATACTATATGTGCAAAAGAGTTCAATTTTGTTGTCTGTACTTTCCACATATCTCTCTATGTCTTTCTCTTCCTCAATGCCACTATATTGATCACTCACATTTGGTACATTGCTCTTCTCTTCACCCAAACAAAAACTTATCTCGATCTATCTAACAGTATTCCCTCTCCTCCACTCCCACCCCTGGTAACCAACAAAGAAAATGCTCTTCTATAGATAAGCATTTCCTTGACTTTTACAATAATGGACTAAGAAAGTATTTGTCCTTTTGTGATTGACTTATTTCACTCAGCATAATGTCCTCCAAGTTCCTCCATGTTATGTGGTGTTTTGCAGATTTTACATTATTCTTTAGGGCTGCATTGTATTCAATTGTGTGTATGTACCATAGTGTGGATATCCATTGCTTAGCTAATGGACACCTAGGTTGTTTTGATCTTTTGGCTATTGTAAATAGTGCCACAATTAATATGGGTGTGCATATATATGTCTGTTCTTGTCATGGCTCTCGCTTCTTTAGGATATATACCCAGTAATAGAATAGCTGGGTCAAATGGTATCTCTAGTTCCAACTTTTGAAGCAATCACCATACTGCTTTCTACAATGGTTGTACCATTTTACAGTCCCATCAGCAGTGTATGAGAGTCCCAATCTCTCCACATCCTTGCCAGCATTTGTTATTTTCTGTCTTTTTGAACTTTGATACTAGTGCTGGAGCAATATGGTATCTCATTGTTGTTTTGATTTGCATCTCTCTAATAGCTAATGTCA
>NW_006936194.1:0-1162 GCF_000298275.1 Orycteropus afer afer
AACACCATTTTTCAACAACACAAACGGTGGCTCTACAAGTGGACTTCACCAGATGGAACACACAAGAATCAGATTGACTACATCTGTGGCAAGAGGCGATGGAGAAGCTCAATATCTTCAGCCAAAACCAGGCCAGGAGCTGATTGTAGAACAGACCATCAACTGCTAATACGCAAGTTCAACTTGAAGTTAAAGACAATTAAAACAAGTCCACGAGAGCCAAAATATGATCTAGAATATATCCCTCCTGGATTTAGAGACAATCTAAAGAATAGATTTGATTAATTGAACACCAGTGACCAAAAAGCAGAAGAATTGTGAGATGACATCAAGATATCATCCATGAAGAAGCAAGAGGTCACTAAAAAGACAACAAAGAGAAGACAAAAATGGATGACAGAAGAGACTCTGAAACTTACCCTTGAGCGGAGAGTAGTGAAAGCAAATGGAAATGACAAGATAAAATAATTGAAGTGAAGATTTTAAAGAGCAGCTTGAGAAGACAAAGCCAATTACTATAAAGAAATGTGCAAAGACCTGGAGTTAGAAAACCAAAAGGGAAGAACACACTGAGCATTTTTCAAACTGAAAGAATTGAGGAAAAAAATTAAGCTTAAGGCTGCAATATTGAAAGATTCTAAGGGCAAAATATTGATTGGTGCAGGGAACTTCAAAAGAAGATGGAAGGGATACACAGAGCCACCATACCAAAAAGAAGTGGTCGATCTTCAGGCATTTCAGGAGGTGACGTATGATCTAGAACCAATGGTACTGAAGGAGGAAGTCGAAGCTGTAATGAAGGAATTGGTGAAGAACAAGGCTCCAGGAATGACTGAATACCCATTGAGATATTTTGACAAATGGATGCCGCACTGGAGGCACTCACTTGCTTATGCCAAGAGATTTGGAAGACAGATACTTGGCTAACTGACTGGAAGAGATCCATATTTGTACCCATTCCAAAAAAAGATGATCCCACAGAATGTGGAAATTATAGAACAATATCATTAATATTGCACCCACGTAAGATCTTACTGAAGATAATTCAAAAACGGTTGCAGCAGCATATTGACAGAGAACTTCCAGAGGTGCAAGCTGGATTCAGAAGAGGATGTGGAACAAAGGATATCATAGCTGTTGTCAGATGGATTTTGGCTCAAGG
>NW_006936194.1:2640-3138 GCF_000298275.1 Orycteropus afer afer
TACGACGAGATGGATTGACACTGTGGCTGCGACAATCAACTCAAGTATAGCAAGGATCATGGAGCTGGTGCAGAATTGGGTGATGCTTAGTTCTGCTGTGCATGGGGTTGCTATGAGTCGGAAATGACCTTAAATGCACCTGACAACAATAACATCAAGTATAACTCAAAATGCACAAACAGCAGAAGAAAAACTAGATGACTAGAACTTATTAAAAATTAAATTATTATGTGAATCAAAAGATTTCTCCAAAAAAGGTAAAAGAGAACCTTACATATTGAGGAAAAATGTATTTGGCTATGACATATCTGACAAAAGACTTATCTCTGAAATTTATGGAAAACTTCAACACCTCAACATCAAGAAAACAATCTACTTCAAATGGGCAAAAGACACAGATACTTCACCAAAGAGACATTCAGGTGTTCAAAAAGCACATGAAGATATGCTCATGCTAATTAGTCACTGTTCTTTTTTATTTCTTTTTTTTTTTTTTTT
>NW_006936195.1:0-1180 GCF_000298275.1 Orycteropus afer afer
TGGTGTATTTTATTTTATTATTGATTCAGGTATGTTGGGTCGCTTTGTTGTTTTCTCTGTGATGGTGGAATCACTGTGTGGAATGTCGATATGTGTTTCAGTTTGTTGTAAAGAGGGTTTAGATTTTGAAGTGGGAGGTTTTATGGTAATTGGCTGAATATGGTTTCTTCTATTGAACGAGTGAATTTATTGGTAGAGAAGGTGGGAGCAGAAGAAGGAAAGCTTGGTGTTGCTAGGGTCAGTTTCTAGGGCTTTGTACAGGCTATCACCGATGACACAGCTATTCACAAGGCCGCAGCTCAATCTCAGGAAATATTCCCATTGTTAGGGAGTCGCCAATTTTGGCCAGGCTCTGCACACTCAGCGACCTTGCCTCTGAGGCCCCTTGGTGCCAAAAAGCCAATCCAAGGCAAATTCCTGGGACCACACTCAGTCACAGCTTCCTCTCTCCCTGCCCTGTTTACCTGCAGCACTGGCACAATCTCGCCAGACCACTAATGGCCCAGGAGATTGTCTGCAATACTGCCCACCTGTGGAGCAGAAGACGTGCATGATTTCAGCTGTGTTGGAGTCGGGGTAGTACCCACCAGCAAACTGCGGTCCCGATATTAGTCACAAAAATAATCACAATGTCTCCCAGGCTGACCCAAGCCCACCGAGGGACCTGCTGAGAGGGGAGTGAGCTCACCCTCCTGGTGCAACAGTGAGTTCTCTGCCTGAGTCTAATTGAGCGGGAGACAGCAACAGTCCCCATATGACATAATTACATCCACATCTCCTGCAGCTTCACTTATTGAGAGTCACCACCTCCTTCTCCACCAATGGGCCTATGATAAACAACCACCAAGAAGAGCCTGACTCACCCTCAGATGCTCTTCACAAACAGTTAACAGAGATCTAAATACAACAACGCCACGATGCCTTGGAAACAACAGACCATCACAGTCCACACAAAGAACCAAGATAAAGTGGTAGAAACAAAGGAGAAGGATACAGACCCAGAACACATCCCTGAGGAAGATGCAACATTGGAACTCCCTGATAAGGAACTCAAAAGAATTGTATCTAGGTATCTTCAAAGGATTGAGAGACAGATAAAGGAAAACACAGACAAACTCCAAGAAGAATTTTGGAAGAAAATGCAAGAACAAAATGGCAAAATAAATGAAAAATTAGAAAT
>NW_006936195.1:3500-4509 GCF_000298275.1 Orycteropus afer afer
CAAATGAGGACAACTACAAACCAAAAAGAGGGAAAATACTGTGTAGTTATAGAACTTCTAAATGGTGAGGAAATCAAGAGAGTTGCAAGATAGAATGGACTATTCCAAACTTAGGGAGAAAATTATAAATCACAGCATAACCTCAAAGAAAAATGATAAACTTTCACATCACAATAAAAAAGAGGACAGGCACAAATATTCAGCAAATACTAAAACAACAGCAACAAAAGAAATGATCACATGATTCATAAACATAATGAGCTCAGCACCGAAAATAATATGGGACAAAGAAACCAGGGACACCATGAAAAACCACATAACAAAATGACAGCAACCAATTCATACTTGTCAATAATTACACTGAATGTTAATGGATTAAGTACACCACTCAAGAGATGGAGAGTTGCAGATTGGATAAGAAAACAAAGCCCATCAATATCCTGTCTACAAGAGACACATCTTAGAGACAAAGATAAAAATAGACTAAAAGTTAAAGGTTGGAAAAAGATATATCAAGCAAATGGGAACTGTAAGAGAGGATTGGCAATATTAATTTCTGATCAAATTGACTTTAAGACAAAAACCACAATAAGAGAAAAGGAAGGACATTATATAATGATTAAAGGATCAATTGAACAAGAAGATATAACCATAATAAATAGCTATGAACCCAAAGAAAGAGCCTCAAAATACATAAATCAGACATTCAAACAGTTGAAAAGGCAAATATATGACTCCACAGTCATAGTAGGAGATTTTAATACACCACTTTCAGTGAAAGATAGAACTTGAAAGACTCAACAAAGATGCAGAAGAGCTAAACAATACAATCCACCAACTTGACCTTATAGACATCTACAGAGCACTTAACCTAACAACAGCACAATATACATTCTTTCCCAGTGCACATGGAACATTTTCCATGAAAGACCATATGTTAGGCCATAAAGTAAGCCTTCATAAATTTAAAAATATTGAAATACTGCAAAACATCTTCTCAGATCACAGT
>NW_006936196.1:0-554 GCF_000298275.1 Orycteropus afer afer
CCTCACTTTCAGCAAGCAAAGTTGTGTTACCAGCATGTCACAAGTTGTTAATGATTCTTTCTCCGATCCTGATGCCACATTCTTCTTCATATAGTCCAACTTCTTGGATTATTTGCTCAGCATACAGACTGAATAAGTATGGGGAAAGGATACAACCCTGACACACTCCCTTACTGATTTTAAACCATGCAGTGTCCCCTTGTTCTGTTCGAACGACATCCTCCTGATCTATGTATAGGTTCCTCATGAGCACAATAAAATGTTCTGGAATCCCCATGCTTTTCAATGTTATCCACAATTTGTTATGATCCACACAATCAAATGCTTTTGCATAGTCAATAAAACAAAAGTAAACATCTTTCTGGTATTCTTTGCTTCGAGCCAAGATCCATCCGACATCAGCAATGATATCCCTCATTGTATGTCCTCTTCTGAATCCAACTTGCATTTCTGGAAATTCTCTGTCAACATACTGCTGCAACAATTTTTGAATTTTACTTGTATGCAATATTAATGATATTGTTTGATGATTTGTACATTCTGTGGAATCACCT
>NW_006936196.1:1564-2776 GCF_000298275.1 Orycteropus afer afer
TACAAAGATCCCCCTCCAAGTGTTTGACAGTTGTAGCTGGGCACCATCTAGTTCTTCTGGTCTCATAGTCGTATAGGCTGCAGATTGCATGGTGTACCAGTTGCTAGGACTAACTGTTTCCATGAATCTTTGGTTTTCTTCATTCTTCTTTGCTCTGGATGAGGAGAGACACATCATTGCATCTAAATGGCTGCTTGCAAGCTTTTAAGATCCCAGTCGTTACTTACCAAAGTAGGAGGTGGAAAAATGTTTTATGTAGTATGTTATGCCAATTGAGCTTGATGTCCCCTGCAACTATGGTCACGAGCCCACCAGTTCAACTACTTGGTCACTCTGGGTAGGTGGCTATGACCAAGAAGTGACTACAAACTTGCCCCTTGTCAGCTCTATTATACCCCAAGGAATTCTTACAGATCATACAAATACAGTTATAGGACCATTTTCTGCCAACCCTATACATGGTCTTAGGTAAGCTCCTCACTTCATAGGCATGCCTAATAGTTCAGCCTGCCCACCCATCTATCCACCCATATGCCCATGTTTGCCTTCATTGACAATGTAGTATTGTATGTGCAAAAGGGTTAATCTTTGTTGTCTGTACGTCCCATGTGCCTCTCTATGTCTTTCTCTTCCTCAATGCCACTATATTAATCACTCACATTTGATACATTGCCCTTCTCTTCACCCAACTCAATACTTATCTCTACCTATCTAACAGTGTTTCCTAGCATCCCCTCCCACCCCTGGTAACCAACAAAGAAAATGACCTTCCATAGATAAATGTTTCCTTGACTATTACAATAACGGGCTGATATAATATTTGTCCTTTTGTGATTGACTTATTTTACTCAGCATAATGTCCTCCAAGTTCATCCACGTTATGTGGTGTTTTGGAGATTCTACATTATTCTTTAGGGTTGCATACTATTCCATTGCGTGCATGTACCATAGTTTGGACATCCATTCCTCAGTTGATGGACATCTAGGTTGTTTCCATCTTTTGGCTATAGTAAATAGTGCCGTGATGAACATGGGTGTGCATATGTCTGTTCTTGCCATGGCTCTCACTTCTTTAGGAAATATACTTAGTAATGGAATAGCTGGGTCAAATGGTATTTCTAGTTCCAACTTTTGAAGGAATCGCCATACTGCTTTCCACAATGGTTGTACCATTTTACAGTCCCACTAGCAGTGTATGAGAGTCCCAATCTC
>NW_006936197.1:0-903 GCF_000298275.1 Orycteropus afer afer
GGAAGCAAACTGCCTCATCTTTCTGCCATGGAGCGACTGATAGGTTCAAAGTCATCCTTTCTGGTCAGCAGCCAAACATTACTGCTTTAACCACTGCACCACCAGGGCTATTATTTTTAATATATTTAAAAAATTTTAAAAAGGGATGTCTAATGAGGTATGGAAAGGTAATCTAATGAGGTATTACCATAGCAATGGTTGTAAGCAATCAGCCACAATCCACTTGCCGTCAGCAATAATATCCCTGCTTCCACATCCTCTTCGGAAGCTGGCTGGAATTTCTGGAAGTTCTCTGTCAATATATTGCTGCAACTGTTTTTGAATTCTATTCAGCACAATTTTACTTGCATGTGATATTAACAATGTTGTTCAATAATTTCCATATTCTGTTGGAGCTCTTTTCTTTGCAATAGGCATAAATATGGATCTCTTCTAGTCAGTTGGACAGGTAGCTGTCTTCCAAATTTCTTGCCATAAATGAGTAAGCACCTCCAGCACTGCATTATTTGTTGAAACGTCTCTGTAGGCAGGTAGTCCGTCCATTCCTGGAGTCTTCATGTTTGCCGATTACTACAGTGCACCTTGGACTTCTTCCTTCAAAATCATTGGTCCTCGATCATGTGCTCCCTCCCGAAATCGCTGAATGTCAACTGATTCTTTTTGGTAGAGTGAGTCTGTGTATTCCTCCCATTTTCTTTTGATGCTTCCTGTATCTTTCAATATTTTACCCACAGAATCCTTCACTATTGCAACTCAAGGTTTGATTTTTTTTCCTTCAGTTCTTTCAGCTTGAGAAATGTTAAGTGTGTCCTTCTCTTTTGGTTTTTTAACTCCAGGTCATTGCACATTTCATTATAGTACTTTATTTTGTCTTCTTGAGCCGCCCTTTGAAATCTTCTGCTC
>NW_006936197.1:1334-2821 GCF_000298275.1 Orycteropus afer afer
TGTATTCCATCTGGTGAGGTCCTCATGTATAGCCACTGCTTACGTAGTTGAAAAACATAAAGAATAAGGTATTTGCAAAGAATGAGTCATTGGTCTTGCAAAATTCTATCGTGTGCTTTCCAGCATCATTTCTATCACCAAGGCCGTATTGGTGTTTCTTCCTTGTTTCCAACTTTCACATTACAACTACCAGTAATATTCAAGACATCTGGAGCACATGTTTGGTCAATTTCAGACTGCAGAAGTTGGTAAAAATCTTCCGTTTCTTCATCTTTGGCATTAGTGGTTGGTGTAGAAATTTGAATAATACTGGTATTAACTGGTCTTCCTCACAGGCATGTGGAAATATCCTATCACTTACAGCAGTGACAGATCTTGAAATGTTTTTGATGACAAATGTGATGCCCTTCCTCTTCAATTTGTCAGTCCTGGCATAGTAGATCATATGATTTTCTGATTAAAAATGGCCAATACCAGTCCACTGGTATTGTGCTGAAGATAATTCAAAAAAAGTTGCAGCAATATATTGACAGAGAACTTTCAGATTCCTAGGATAAGGAGCTCTGGTGAGGCAGTGCCTAAAGCATTTGACTGTCAACCGCAAGGTTGGCGGTTCAAACCTACCATCTGCTCTGCAGAAGGAAGATGGGACAATCACCTTCCATAAAGATTTACCACCTGAGAAACCCAGTGGGCTCTCTATGAATTGGAATTGACTCAATGGCATTGGGTGAATGCCTAGGATGTCAATCTTTACGCATTGAATTTCATTTTTGACAACTTCTAATTTTCCTAGATTTGTACTTTGTGAATTCCATGTTCAGATTATTAATGAATGTTTGCAGCTGTTTCTTCCCATTTTGAGTCATGCCCACTCAGCAAATGGAGGTCCCAAAAGCTTTACTCCGTCCATGTCATTATGTTCCACTCTCTACCAGGAGGAGGCAGCTCTTCCCTGGTTGTATGTTGAGTGCCTTCCAACCTGAGGGGTGCATCTTCTGGCACTATGGCAGACAATATTTCACTGCTATTCACAAAGCTTTCCAGTATATTTCACTGCTATTCATAAGATTTTCAGTGGCCAATGTTTTTCAGAAATGGATGGCCCCATCTTTCTTCCAAGTCTGCCTTAGTCTGGAAGCTCTGTTGAAACCTGTCCACCATGGGTGACCCTGCTGGTATTTGAAATACTGGTGGTATAGCATCCAGCACCACAGAAACATTTAAGCCACCACAGTATGACAAACAGAGATGAGTGAGGGAGATACTGCATAGACTAAGGAAATACTGTGTTTTGGTTAAAAGTCAACCACCGCAAATCACATTATGCTACATGAATACAAGGAGTCTAACCAAAGCCAAAACCAAACTCACTGCCATCAAGTCAGATCTGACTCATACATTTTATCACAGATTAAAAGAGAAAAAGAAAGGTAGTGTGACCTTTCATTTTAAGAAACTGGGGGCCCAATAGATTGATAATAATT
>NW_006936198.1:0-1187 GCF_000298275.1 Orycteropus afer afer
AATGACAGCCTCCTGGTCTATGTACAGGTTCTGCATGAGTACAAATAACTGTTCTGGAATTCTCATTCCTGTGAATGTTATCGATAATTTCTTATGATCCACAAAATCAAATGCTTTTGCATAGTCAATAAAACACAAGTAAACATCTTCCTGGTAGTCTTTACTTTGAGCCAAGATCCATCTGACATTAGCAATGATATCCTTTGTTCCACGTCCTCTTCTGAATCCACCCTGCACTTCTGGAAGTTCTCTGTCAATATGCTGTAACCATTTTTGAATTATCTTCAGTAAGATTTTACTTGCATGTGATTTGAATGACATTGTTTGATAATTTGCAAACTCTGTGGGATCACTTTTCTTCAGAATGGGTACAAATATGGATCTCTTCCATCGATTGGCTAGGTAGATGTCTTACAAATCTCTTGGCATAGTCAAGTGAGTGCCTACAGCGTGGTATCCTTTTGTTGAAACATCTCAATGGATATTCTATCAATTCCCGGAGCCTTGTTCTTTGGCAATTCCTTCAGTATAGCTTCGACTTCTTCCTTCAATACCATTGGTTCTTGATTACATGCCACCTCCTGAAATGAATGAACATCAACCAATTATTTTTGGTACAGTGACTCTGTGTATTCCTTCCATCTTCTTTGATGTTTCCTGCATCATTCAATATCCTGCCCATAGAATCTTTCTGTATTGCAACTCGAGGCTTAAACTTTTTCCTCAGTTCTGTCAGCTTGAGAAATGCTGAGCATGTTCTTCCCTTTTGGCTTTCTAACTCCAGGTCTTTGCACATTTCATTATAGTAATTGGCTTTGTCTACACGAGCTGCTCTTTGAAATCTTCTGTTCAGTTCTTTTATCTTGTCATTTCTTCCATTTGGTTTGGCTACTGTCTTCTCAAGGAAAAGTTTCAGAGTCCCTTCTGACATCCATTTTGGTCTTTTCTTCCTTTCCTCTCTTTTTAATGACCTTTTGCTTTCTTCGTGGATGATGATCTTGATGTCATCTCACAATTCCTCTGGTTTTCGGTCATTGGTGTTCAATGCATCAAATCTATTCTTTAGATGGTCTCTAAATTCAGGAGGAATATATTCAAGGTCATATTTTGGCTCTCATGGACTTGTTTTAATTGTGTCCAACTTCAACTTGAACTTGCATATGAGCAGTTGATGGCCTGTTCTTCAA
>NW_006936198.1:1944-2597 GCF_000298275.1 Orycteropus afer afer
TCAAGGGCATCAACTCTTCTTTGGCTTTCCTTGTTCATTGTCCATCTTTCACATGCATATGAGGCTATAGAAAATACCTTGGCTTTGGTTAGGTACCCTTTAGTCTTCAAAGTGAAATCTTTCTCTTCAACACTTTGAAGAAGACTTTTGCCAAAGTTTTACCCAGTGAAATATGGTGTCTGATTTCTTGACTGCTGTGTCCATGGGTGTTGATTATGGATCCAAGTAAAAGTGCAACTTCAATATTTTCTCAATTTATAGAGATGCTGCTTATTTGTCAAATTGTGAGGATTTTAGATTTCTTATTGTTGAGGTGTAATCCATATGCCAGACTGTAGTCTTTAATCTTCATCAATAAGTGCTTCAAGTCTTCTTCACTTTCAGCCAGCAGCATTGTATTATCTGCATATTGCAGATTGTTAATGAGTCTTCCTCCAATCCTGATGCCACATTTTTCTTCATATAGTCCAGCTTCTTGGCTTATTTTCTCAGCATACAGAATGAATAAGTATGGCGACAGGATACAACCATGACACACTCTCTTCCTGATTTGATGCAGTATCCCTTTGTTCTGGTTGAATGACAGTTTCTTGGTCTATGTACTGTTTGTTGTTTTTTGATGTCAGTGCATCTTTTAAGGTTTGGTAGAATTT
>NW_006936199.1:0-741 GCF_000298275.1 Orycteropus afer afer
AGGGGAAGAATAAGAATAATAGTAAAAAGGACAAAAGTGTTAATAATAATAGTTGTTTTAAAACAGACTAATACAAGAAAACTAATCACCAGGAAAAAGAAAGTGAAAAAGACATAAAAAATAAATAAAAAAAGAGAAAAAATTTAAGTGGAGGACAGGGCAGGGCACCCAGGCTCTGTCTGAGCACACAGACTGTGATGGAGTTCCTGTGGGCCCAGACGGTAGGTGGGAGTGGAGGATGGCTGCACCTCCGTTTACCAAACAGGTGTGGGGTATAAGAGTAACAAGAGGAATGTCACACTTTTTCAGTCTTACAGGTCCGGAGTGTCCTTGGGTTGCTTGAAAGCAGAACCTCTTCTTAAGCCCCCAGAATCTTGGAGAGCATTGTCTCTTTAAATATCCAAAATGGTCAAGCCACTTGTAACATTCAAAATGGCAGCATCTCCAGACCGGCAAAAGTCCACAGCTCAGCCCACCTTTTTCTTCACCTTCTCCATTTATTCCCTAGCCACCAGAGCAGTCCTCTGTGCAGTCCCTGGCTAGCAGGGCTGATTTTTAGGTTAAGTTTTAGGTCCTACCACCACTCAGCACTCTCAAAGCTGTCTGTGCCGTGCCGTCAGGATAGCTGCCAAACCACAGCTCCATCTGTCTCCTTTTTTGGTATTTTCATGCAAATTCTTCTACTAGTTGGGGTTTAGTCCACTTCTATATCCTTTCCTTCAAGGCTCAGGGGTCCAGGAT
>NW_006936199.1:1566-2766 GCF_000298275.1 Orycteropus afer afer
TTTTTTTTTCCGAGTGAGAGCATTCAGGTATTGTCCCTTCATGCCAAATAGACTAGGCTCCTAATTTTCACTGTTTGTTAACTGCAATTTAAGTTGCTCATGAACATTATTACTTTCTGTGGTTCAGGATCTGTGCTCAGAAGTCTGTGTTGTGTGCTAGAGTCAGCAGAACCACAAACCCATTTACGTAGTCCCTTGTGTTGTTGTTAGGTCCCATTGCATTGGCTTCGACTCATAGAGACCCTTTGTACAACAGAATGAAATACTGCCTGGTTGTATGCCATCGTCACAACTCTTGCTATGCTTGAGCTCATCATTGTAGCCACTTTGTCGATCCATCTTGTTTAGTGTCTTCCCATTTCTCACTGTTCCTCTGCTTTACCAAGCATGATATTGTCCTCCAGGCACTGGTCCCATCTGACAACTTGAGGAATGTTAGGTGAGATGAAGTCTGGCCATTCTTGCTCTCAAAGAGCATTCTGGTTGCTCTTATTCCAGGACAGATTTGATTGTTCTTCTTGTAGTCCATGGTATTTTCACTATTTTTCATAAATACTATAATTCAAAGGCATCAACTTTTCTTTGGTTTTCCTTATTCATTGTCTAGCTTTCACATGTATATGAAGCAATTGAAAACACCTTGGCTTGAGTTAGGAGCACTTTAGTCTTCAAAGTGACATCTTTGTTTCCTAACACTTTAACCATTCATCTGACAGTTTGGCATACTGTGGTGGCTCATGACCCTGAGACCAGAAGAACTAGATAATGCCCAGCTATAAATGTCAGCCACTCCAAAAAGCATCAAAACTGGAGAACCTGGATAGAGTTAGAGGGAAAATGTGGAAGAAAATTTAAAAAGCACAAAAATGACCAGAATTACTGGTCAGAGAGAATCTGGTAGAACCCCCAAGACCTTTTGGGCCTAGAAATGGACTTACTCCCATGGATTGGCTCTCAGCCCAACAGTAGAGAGAACTACATGCAGAACACCTACCCCAGGGTAATACACCACCTCCTCTAGGGAGATGCATCCTTTGCAGCAATTGACCATGAGACACCAGAGAGGCAGCATTCACATAGAGGGCAAGCTGGACAGACAGGAGTGCATAATTAAGAAAGGAACAGGGAGGGGGTAGTCACAGGGATGGAAGGGGAGGAGGTATTTTTATATTTGGAGATGATAAAAATGAAAAAAAAAAA
>NW_006936200.1:0-637 GCF_000298275.1 Orycteropus afer afer
TGTGAGCCATTTTCCTAATATAAATTTCTCTCTGTGTATGTCTATATATATGTGTGTGTATATATATATATATATATATATATATATACACACACACATAAGCTTTACTGGTTTTGTTTCTCTAGAGAACTCAGTCTAACACATTTGGTACCAGGTGTGGGGTGCATCCTTGACCTGAAACCCTCACAGAGAGACCCTGGCATATGGCATGAGAGATGGCAGGAGCAGAGCCAAGACACTGGCAGAGAGATACCAACAGAGAGACCAGCATGAAACCCAGCAGTAGCAGAGCCCAGAGACCAGTATTAAACAGCAACAGGCTTATCAGCCCATGGAGCAGAAAGCTGGGTGCCATTGGGTAAGCACCTTCCTGGCAGAGTGGGTTGCCTTCAGGCATTAATTGGTGAAGAGACTGGCATAAAATGGAGTAGCAGTTTGGCCAGCCCACAGAGCAAGAAAGCTACGAGTCCTTTGGGCAGGAAGATTTCTGGTGAAGTGGGTTGCCCTCGGGCATTAATCAGCAGAAGCGGAGAGACTGGAAGCAGAGCTGCCTCAGCCTAAGGGTAGGACCATGGCCTTTGGGGGTAGAACGACCACTTCCCCCTAGGTTTCAAAGAGCCAGGCCTTCATCAACTTG
>NW_006936200.1:1368-2651 GCF_000298275.1 Orycteropus afer afer
AGAATAAACTCCTGTTTGTTTAAGCCATCTCGTTTGTGGTATATTCTTGTCAGAGCAGTAACCAGAACAGAGCCTAACAGCACCCACACATGCAAATAAACTATGTCTGTCCTAACGGTCTAGAATCTGGTTTGACTTTGTGGAAGAAAAGGGTTTCCTGTTTCACAGGGACCCTTTTATTTCCTCCTATGTTAACCCCATTATGCCATTTAGCATAATGAGTCATGGAGGCATGTACTGGGGACTGCAGGGATTGGCAAGAGAAAGGTTTTTGGTCTGGTACATGCTGCCCTTTGAAGAACCTAGGTCCAGAACTGTTCCTGAAAGTTCTAGAATGGGTCCAGGAACCCACATGGGGAATGGGGTGGGTAGTGGGACAGGTGTGGAGAAAGAGGAGGGTAATCAGGAGGAGAAACGGGTATCTGAGAATCCTCAGGCTGACTTCTAGAGAGAGCCCAAAAGGTAACTAAATGGAAAAGTAAACATTTTTCCACAGCCTGGACTCCTTGAGTGCTGGACTTTGGCTCTGTTTCCTTTCTGGGGATGGACAGCTCCTTCCAGATGAGGTAGGAAATATGGTAGGGCTACAATTCTGTTGTTCAATATAATGGACAATGAGATTCAATTGAGTCTAAAAGTAGGACTTTGACATAAAATAAAATTTATTGTTTTTTCTGGGTTTCTTTCAGATACTTTTAGCTTTCCTGCCCATCATCTAGAAAAAACCAAGCCAGCCCAATTACTGCTAGCACAAAGAATTCCGTAAGCATAACCAAAGAGAAATTGTGCTGGCTTGGGAATAATAAAACAAGTGGGGGAAGCCCTCATTCCATGACTGTGTACTAACCCAACAGTACCCTAACCACTGTAACAATTTACTTTACCTCATTTGACATTAATATAAGAGTGACCTACATGACTCATTATTGCCTAGAAACCCTCTCATTGGTTTCTCCTGGCCTTGTGTCCTTCCCAGCTCTGCTCAAGTACCCCATCAACTATACCACAAAGTTGCTCCTTCTGACCGCTGGCTCCTGGCAAATGGGACTGGTCTGGGATTCCTACACATGGGCTAAGATACCTCTCTAGGTCTGCTGTCTAAAGCAGCTGCTGTTCTGACCTGAGAGCTCTGTGCATGGACTGTTTTTGTCCCAAAGATTAAATTCCTTCAGTGTCATGTGCACACTAATCTTATGGTCTTCTTATTGCTTCTTGGAGAGCTCTCACTATTCATTGATCCATTAATGCTTGGTGTGCCAAGTTGTGCTTCAGTTGTACCAAAA
>NW_006936201.1:0-910 GCF_000298275.1 Orycteropus afer afer
TTTTTGGAGAAGCACATGAAAATTTAATTTTTAGAAGGTCCTATTAATCTAGTTTATTTTCTGCTGTTTGTGCACTTTGGGTTATGATTGACAGTCTATTTATGCCATAAATGATGGCCCTAAATTTGCCCCTATTTTTTTCCTTGAGGAACTTACTGTTTTAGGTCTCACATTTAATACTTTGATCCATCTGGAGTTAGTTTTTGTATATGGTGTGAGGTATGGATCTTGTTTCATTTTTCTGGAAATGGATATCCAGTTTTGTCTGCACCATTTGTTAAACACCATTTCTTCCCCATGTATTGGATTTTAGCCCTTTGTCAAAAATCGGCTGACCATGTTGTTGTTGTTGTTATGTGCCATTGAGTGGGTCTATTTCTGGGTTCTCATTTCTGTTCCACTTGGTCTAGGTATCTGTCATTTTACCAATACCAGCCTGTTTTGCCTACTGTGGCTGTATAGTAGGTTTTCAGATCCTGGAGTGTGAGACCTCCTACTTGGTTGTTCTTCTTCAATAGTGCTTTGCTTATCCAAGGTCTCTTTCATTTCCATATTAAATTAGTTATTATTTTTTCCATATCCTTAAAGAATATTGATGGGATCTGGATTGGGATTGCTTTGAATATATAGATTGCTTTGCGTAGTACTGACATTTTCACAGTGTTTAATCTTCCTATCCATGAGCATGGTATCTTCCTCCATATATGTAGCTCTCTTATGGTTTCTTGAAGTAGTGTTTTGTAGTTTTCTTTGTACAGGTCTTTTGTAACCCTAGTGAGATTTATTCCCAAGCATTTTATTTTTCTGGTAGCTATTGCAAATGATATCGATTTCCTTATTTGCTTTTCAGCAATCTCTTTGCTGATGTAGAGGAATCCAACTGATATTTGTATGTTGATCTTATATCCAG
>NW_006936201.1:2286-3055 GCF_000298275.1 Orycteropus afer afer
GGTGGGTTTGAACCACCAGCCTTTTGGTTAGCAGTCAGGTACCTTAGGCACTATGCTACCAGAGCTCCTATTTCTTCTAGATTTTCAAATTTGTTGCAGTATAGTTCTTCACAGTATCTTGATATTGTTATCCTTTTAATTTCTGTTGGATCTGTTGTGACACGCCCAATTTGTTTCTTATTCATATTATTTGTATTCTCTACCTCTTTTCCTTTATTAAGTTTGCCAGTGGTTTGTCAATTTTATTAATCTTTTCAAAACACCAACTTCTAGTCTTGTTGATTTTTTGTATTGTCTTTCTCTTTTCTGTTTCATTTCTTTCTGCTTGAATCTTTATTATTTTTTTTCCTTCTTCCTTTCTTTTTTATTGTGATTTAGGTGAAAGTTTACAGAGCAAATTCACTTTCCATACAGCAGTTTACATACACTTTGTCTCATGACATTGACTGCAACTTACCACAATGCAACAGCTCCCCTCCCACTTCCTCCCCATAGTTACCTCTTTCCTTCTCTCCATGCACTCCTGCCCCCTGAGCTGTCTCCCTGTGCATACACAGCCCTTCTATTCTCCCATGATTATTCCCTCCAAGGAGCATATCTACCTAGTGTAAATACTCACCTCATCTGCCTATCTTTTGTTTGTCTGGAAGCCACAGGAGTGGGTTAAATTCTAGACCTTAAGGGCAGCTAGGGGTCATAGTCTCAGTGGTTCCATCAAGCTCTATCAGACGAACAAATCTGGTCCTTTTTTTTTTCCAAATGATTTTGA
>NW_006936202.1:0-498 GCF_000298275.1 Orycteropus afer afer
TGGCACAGACGGTTTCACTGGAGAATTCTACCAAACATTCAGAGAATAATTGATACCAGTCTTACTCAAACTATTCCAAAACATAGAAAATGATGGAATCCTCCCTAACTCATTTTATGAAGCAAACAACCTTGATACCAAAAGCAGGCAAAGATATCACACTAAAGGAAAACTACAGACCAATAACCATCATAAATATAGATGCAAAAACCTTCAATAAAATCCTAGCCAATAGACTGCAACAACATATCAAGAAAATCATTCATCATGACCAAGTGGGGTTCATATCAGGTATGCAGGGATGATTCAACATTAGAAAAACTATCAACGTCATCCACCACGTAAATAAAACAAAGGAGAAAAAGCACATGATAATATCAATTGATGCAGAAAGGCATTTTAAAAAATCCAACACCCATTCCTGATGAAAACTCTCAGCAAAATAGGAATAGAAGGGACATTCCTCAACATAATAAAGGGCATTTATGCAAAACCAAC
>NW_006936202.1:1058-2481 GCF_000298275.1 Orycteropus afer afer
AAAGACTTAAATGTGAAACCTAAAACTATACAGTTCCTCAAGGAAAATCTAGGGTCAAATTTAAGGGCCTTAATATATGGCATAAATAGACTATCAAGCATAACTCAAAATGCACAAACAGCAGAAGAGAAACCAGATGATTGGGACATTCTCAAAATTAAATTTTTATGTGCTTCCAAAGACTTCTCCAAAAGAGTCAAAAAGAGAACCTACAGATTGGGAAAAAATATTTCGTAGTAACATATCTGACAAAGGACTTATCTCCAGAATTTACAGAAAACTCCAACACCTCAATAACAAAAAGACAAACAATCCAATTAAAAGATGAGCAGAAGACATGAAAAGACATTTCAAGGAGGATATCCAAGTGGCCAAGAAACATATGAAGAAATGCTCACGATTATTAGCTATTAGAGAGATGCAAATCAAAACAACAATGAGATACCATCTTGCTTCAGCACTGGTAGCAAAGTTCAACAAGAGAGAAAATAACAAATGCTGGCGAGGTTGTGGAGAGATTGGGACTCTCATACACTGCTGCTGGGACTGTAAAATGGTACACCATTGTGGAAAACAGTATGGCAATTCCTTCAAAAACTAGAATTAGAAATACCATTTGACCCAGCCATTCCATTACTAGGTATATACCCTAAAGGAGTGAGAGCCATGACAAAAACAGATATATGCACACCCATGTTTTCACAGCACTATTTACAATAGCCAAAAGATGGAAACAACCTAGGTGTCCATCAACTGAGGAATGGATAACCAAACTATGGTACGTAGACACAATGGAATACTATGCAACTCTAAAGAATAATGTAGACCCTGCAAAACACCGCATAACATGGATGAACTTGGAGGACATTATGCTGAGTGAAATAAGTCAATCACAAAAGGACAAATATTGTATTAGTCTCTTATAGTAAAAGTTAAGGAAAGGTTTATCTATAAAAGGAAATTTTCTTTGTTGGTTGCCAGGGGTGGGAGGGGAGGGAATGCTGTTAGATAGAGATAAGTATTGATTTGGGTGAAGAGAAGGGCAATGTACCAAATGTGAGTGACTAATATGGCAGCATTGAGGAAGAAAAAGACATAGAGAGGTACATGGGAGGTACAGACAACAAATATGAACCCTTTTGTACATACAGTACTGCATTGTCAGTGAAGGCAAACATGGGTATATGGGTGGATAGATGGGTGGTCAGGCTGAACAATTAGGTATGTCTATGAAGTCAGGAGAGTATCCAAGGACATATATAGGGTTGGCAGACAATGGTCCTACAAGTTTATGTGAATAGTCAGAATTCCCAGAATAGTCAGTAGTAGAGCTGACAAGGGGCAAGGTTGTGGTCACTGCTTGGTCACAGCCAGCTACCCAGAAGGACCGAGTAGTTGAACCTGCAGGCTTGGGACCATAGTC
>NW_006936203.1:0-1232 GCF_000298275.1 Orycteropus afer afer
AAGAATGCTGAAAGTACCATGGACTGCTAAAAGAACTAACAGGTCTGTCCTGGAGGAAGTGCAGCCAGAATGCTCCTTGGAGGCGAGAATGGCTGGACTTTGTCTCACATACTTAGGTCATGTTGTCAGAAGGGACCATTCCCTGGAGAAGGATGCTGTTCTGGTTACTTAGTGCCACTCTGACAGTAATATACCACAAATGAGATGCTTGAATAAACAGGGTTTATTCTCTTACAGTTCAGGAGGCTTTAAGTCCAAGTTTAAAGGGCCAGGCTCCAGGGGCTAGGGAAAGCCCCTCAGCCTTGGGCTTCAGCTTTGCCTCCAGCTCCCAGCCCACTGACGCTACAGGCTTTTCTTCACTCAGATAGCTGCTGGCTGCTGAGGCTGCCAAGCCCAAGGTTGACAAGTAAAATGTCACAGTCCTGATGTTACCAAACCACACAGCAGGCCATTCAAGTCCATTATAAGTCCCCAGGTCGGCAGAGCATGGCAGGCTGCTGAATAATGACACAGCTACATGCAGGGTCCAGGCATGCCATAAGCTAGAGACTATTCCCAAAGGTGCTGCTTATACACAGGAAGCAGACCACATACCCAAAGGCAGGTACTCAGCTGCTCACAGTATATTCCACCATGGTGTTGATCTCATCATGTCTCAGTCATCAGTCTCATCATGGGGGATACTACTTCCAGCTGCCCAACCACTCAACCAGGCCCAGCCAAGTTGACATGCAAACATAACCACCACAGATGTCATGTTTGGTAAGGTGGAGGGTCAATGAAAGAGGGGAAGGCCCTCAATGAGATTGATTGACACGGTGACAGTGGTGATGGGCTCAAGTATAGCAAGAATCATGGAGCTGACTCAGGACCAGGCAGTGTTTTTTTCTGCAGTGCATAGAGTTGCTATGAGTCGGAGACAACGTGATGGCACCTAACAGCAACAACAACATATGGTTAAGAACATGTGTACAACTGCCAAGTTGACAAGAGGTGGACTGTGATAGTTGTAGTTGTGTGTCAACTTAGCTGGACAACAATTCTGTGTGATTTAAGCAGTTGTGATATGGGTCATTCCCATGATGGGATCGGGTGTATATGTTTTGAGAAGCCAATCCATTGAAAGGGAGTTTCCCTAGGGAAGTGGCCTGCTTCCAATATATTTATGGACATCCTGGGAAAAGAGACCTCTTCTGTGGATCGGGATCCTGTTCTGCTGCCTACAATTGTCC
>NW_006936203.1:1792-2586 GCF_000298275.1 Orycteropus afer afer
ACACACAATGGAATATTATGTAATACTAAAGAATAATGTAGAATCTGCCAAACACTGCATAACGTGCATGAACTTGGAGGATGTTATGTTGAATGAAGTAAGTCAATCACAGAAGGACAAATATTGTATTAGTTCATTATTGTACCAAGTCAAGGAAAGGTTTATATATTGGAAGGAAACTCATTTTTGGTTACCAGGAGTGGAAGGAGAGGGGAGGAAACACTGCAAAACTTAAACATGAAATTTAAAAAAATTAAATAAGCAGGCCTGTTCCAAGGTCAGTTGGAGCATGAGATTGTCTGCCAATTAACTAGTTTTCATAATAATCAGCAGATTAGTAAATTGTTTGCATTGACTATTATGTTCCTGAAATAATAATTTGTTCTTTAAAGTGGTCGGTGGCCATAAGTAAACTTTTATATATTTTTTAAACTTTCGAGCAGCCATCTAAGATGCAACTCTCATCTGAAGCAAACAAGAGTGAAGCGAATCAAAGGCATCTAGAAACAATTAGTCCTGAGTTTTGGTAAGATGGCAGAATAGGCAGAAAGACTGCATAGACCCTCTTCAACAAAGAAAATGGAACCAATTAACACAGATACAGAAAATAATCCTGAACCCCTGACCCTTGAAGGGAAGGATATAGAAGTGGACTAAACTCCAACTAGCAGAAGAATTTGCATGAAAACACCAAAAAAGGAGACATACGGAGCTGCGGTTTGGCAGGGATCCTGATGGCACAGACAGCTTGGATATTGCTGAGTGGTGGTAGGACCTAAGAATTAACCTAAAAA
>NW_006936204.1:0-579 GCF_000298275.1 Orycteropus afer afer
TATCCTTCTCTTCAAGGCTCAGGGGTCCAAGATTATCTTCTGTGTCTGTGTTAATTGGTTTCCCTTTTCTTTGTTGAAGAGGGTCTTTGCAATCCATCTACCTAGTCTGCCTTCTTGCCAGAACTCCTGGCTGCATCTTTTCAATGATTCTTCTTTACACTTTATACTTAGAACAAATAAAACTCAATCTCCTCACTTATCTGACTTAAATAAAACTCATGGGACTAGTCTCCTGCCTGCTTTTCCAATTGCTTTTCTGTTTTGAGCACAGTAGTTCCTGTACTAGAGGACTTCTTTCTGTTCACAGATCACTTCAAGCTTATTATTATATTAGGACCTTTGTATAAAAATTGTTGTGCCCGTGACTGGTTCTGTCTTATGTTCAGATCTCAGATCAACTGTAACCTCATTAATGAGCCCTTCCTAGATCACCTCCCTCTTATCCTATTTTTTTCTTTATGACATGTATCACTGTCTGAAATTATCTTTTTGGCTCATGTATTTACTTGTGCATGGTCTACATCTCTGGCACTAAGATATACATTCTAAAGAGCAAGGACCTTATCTGTCTTGTCACTT
>NW_006936204.1:1014-2731 GCF_000298275.1 Orycteropus afer afer
CAGTTCAGGTCATGGTAAGCAGGTAGAAGTGTTAGTTACATCACTAGGGTATAGCATTCAGCAGCTGAAGCAACTCTTCTTAAGTGTATAGTATAAAATATTCTAAACATGCAATTGCTTATTGAAGCAATAGACTGATGCAGAAAAGCTTTCTTATGAATATAAGGAAGGCCAGTGCTGGTAAGGTATTGATAGGTAATAAGAAAAATGTAGTGTGTTGACTTTCTTTTGTTACGATTTCAAGTTAATTTCTAAGTATCTAAATTAGTATTAACTCAAATTTTTTTCAGTTGAGTTATTTTCAAAACTAACAGTAGGCGGGCAAGAACAAGTCTTCTGTATTTTATCATATTTCTTTATAAAATGTACTTGGTAATTTTAGATATTGAATATGCTATTTTTAAGGTATAGCAGTTTCCATGAGTATTGAGAGAGTTCTTGGCTTATAATCAAACCAAACTACTCTCACTGCTAGTGAGTTGATTCTGACTGATCAAAACCCCTGTTGGGTTTCCAAGGCTGTAAATTTTTATGGAAGCAGACTGCCTCATTTTTCTTCCATGGAGTGGCTGGTGGGTTTGAACCACTAACCTTTTGTTTAGCAGCCAAATGCCTTAACCGTGAACTATATCACTAGGGCTCCCTTTGGCATATACTCATTAAATATTTATTGAAAAAAAAAAATCATAACTAACAAAACTTTGACAAATTTTGTGGGACAATGCACCTTTCTGCAATACACCTTTCTTCAGTACTTTTCACCTGTTCTAATTTCTACTATGAGTTTGCATAAAGTCTTCTGTGAATAACATATTTTATTGGCACTGGAAATCTGTTGGGATTGAAATATTCTGGAAATGAGTAATTCATACTACAATGACAGTTAGTGTTTCTGTTGATCAGTGACAGTAGAGCTGCTGGAAATCATTTGAAAAATGCAAGGGAATCATCACAATACATTTTAATAGCAATATACATGATAGTAATTAAGATTACAATGACCCCCTTGACAGCAACTGTGCTTACCCCTGTTTTGTACAATGCTGACTTTGCTGTTTTCTTAAAACATTGTAATTATCAATACAAACTATTTCTTTAAATAGTCTCCACATTTTTGTATCATCTTGTTTTTCTTTATAAGTCACATAACCTGAATAAGTATTGGAGACTCAGGAATTATAATGATAAAGAGAAACGGAGTCAGGTAATTTATGGTAACTGACTTAAATAAACCTCAGATATTATACACATAGAAATATGCAACTGTATGAGAGTATACAGGAGCTTTGGTGGCATAGTACCTAAGGCACTTGACTGCTAACCAGAAGACTGGTGGTTCAAACTCACCAGCCACTCCTCGGAAGGAAAGGTGGGCAATCTACTTCTGTAGTGATACCATCTTAGAAACCCAAGGTGGGGTTGCTATGAGTTTGATCTGACTTGAAGGCAGTGAGTTTTTTGTTTTTTTTTTATGCTCTGGGAGGAATAAGATGAGGTATTGTTTAGTGATCTAGATAACAGTTTGCAGTGATTAGAGTAGTGCTTAAGAATATAATTTTGACTCCTGTTTGATGTCTCAGACCATCTAGTCAAATTTCCCTTAAAGCAACTATCCTGTATTAGGCACTCCATGAGATGCAAAAGAGGATCACTGTCTACCCATTTTGGCATTATTGTTATGTCGTCTTCCTGCACAGAAAAGTGTTTTTTTTTTTTT
>NW_006936205.1:0-1264 GCF_000298275.1 Orycteropus afer afer
AGGACTCAGTGAATTATATGTCTACTCTCCCCAAGCATCCTGCAGCCCTGGAGCTGGGATGGTCCTTCAGAGATCACCAAGCTTCTGATAAAAGAGTTAGACATTTGCATCTACAATGACCAATTCTGGATGTGGGGGACCCACTGGGAGGGACATAATCTTGGGCAAAACACAGGGAAATGCCCAGAGAGGAATTCAGCTGCAAACCATTAGCTGCTGATAAATATGGCAGATGAGGAAATTTCTACCCTTGCAGGCACACCGGGATGCTGTACCACAACATAGCTACAAACAATAGCAGTTATTCCACTCACATGGATGCTAAGAGTATCAGAAGATATGCAAGCAATTATTTTATAATTTGTCATAAAAAGTATGGGAACCACAGCAATACTACAGGCATATCTTACCGGCTTAATGAGTAAATTAGACTATTTTAAGGGTAGTAATCACTGTACCTTAAGTTGTTATCGTTCTCCTTTTCAAGGTTTCACATAATTTTCAATAAATGTTAGGAAATTAACTATTTATTGCTCTTTGTAGTGGGATGAAATGTTAATATTGGAGCCATAGGACAACAGCTTTTTTTCGTAAGATAATATGACAAAGGAGATCTAAGCAATCATTTGGATATCAAGTAAATGTTTATTCTCTGTATTTTCCATTTCCATCATCCATTGCAGACCATGAGAGAGAACAATAGTGTTTCAAGTGAGACCTTATCCCTGAAAACTCAATCACCACATCTCCTGTAAGCACAAAAGCAGTCCTCCTATCTTCCCATAACTTCCACCTCTCAAAGACATCCAAAACTCTATCCTGTCTGGCATCTTTCTTCACTTCTTTTATTTGAGCTCATCTACTGTAATATCCATCTTTACCTTCTTCTTACTAGCCAATCTAAAAGAAGTGCAACTTTATTATTATACATCATCACTTTCATATGCACATTTTACTCATTATCCAGATCTCAATGTACTCATAAATTCATTCACCCACAACCACACTCAATTCCATGGTTCCATTTCCCCTCCATTCTACTCATCTGACCAAATTCTAACTTAGGTAACCTTAATTGTCTCTTCACTTTGGCCCTCCACTTAAGTTTCTTAGTGCAATTAGAGAAGAGCCCTCAGTACTCCATTCTCTGCTCTTGCTCTTGCCACATACTTCATCCTCACAATATAAGCAATCAGATAGGATTGCCTCCAGAGGTCCATGTTTTAATCTTTGTACATATACCGTTCCATAATGGATAATGTGT
>NW_006936205.1:1864-2560 GCF_000298275.1 Orycteropus afer afer
CATCTGCACCTACTTCTCAGGTGATCTGAAAAGTTTGTAATGATTCTCCAATTCATATCTTCAGCCCCAACCTCACACCTGAGTTCCATATTTATATATTGATTGGCATCCTGGCATCTAGGGAATTTGGACTCACACATAGACTAAGAAATCAACATTCTTCACTTACTGTGCTCATATAATTGAGTTAACATGCTCAGACTTATATAAAATCATCAGACATTTTGTACAAGAGGGATCATTCCTCAGCATCATATTTACATGCCATTGGGCTTAAAATATTATTTTCTGTATTTTTTCACTCAGTCTTTAATGTCATTCTTCCTTACTTTATGCTTGGAGAAGTTATGGACACTCCCTATATATTTATTCATTCATAGTCCATTCAAAGACTATTCATTGCATAATTAGCATGCAACATGAGCTAGAGATGTGGCAGGAAAGAAAACAGAGTTCCTGATCTCCAGAAACATAGTTGAGTGGGGAAGACTGTGTCATATATATGAAATATGTATATGGAATGTGTGCTGTGCTCTCATATGTGTGACATTTAAATATATGTGCTTATGTTCATTTGACATAGAGATGTGTGTTGATTTTTAAAAAAAGAAATTAAGCAGAGAATGGAATAGAGAGTGGTGGTTTTGTTTTGTTATTTATAGTGGTGTCACAGAGGAACCCTTGGTGACAATAACA
>NW_006936206.1:0-510 GCF_000298275.1 Orycteropus afer afer
AGATAGAAATCCAGAAGATAATACTAAATTGTCAGAAATAGATAACACATTGGAAGGACAAAGGAGTAGAATTGATGCAATGGAAGACAGAATTAGTGAGATTGAAGACAAATACCTGAATACTTCTTTGGAAAGGGATCAGTCAGGAAAAAAATCAAAACAAAATGAAGAAAGCCTAAGGTTAATGTGGGATACCATCAAAAGGAATAACTTACGTGTCATTGGAATTCCAGAAAAGGAAGAGAAAAAGAAAACTACTGAGAAAATTGTCCAAGATTTGTTGGAAGCACACTTCCCTGATATGATAAAAGATGAGAATATATCCATTAAGGAAGTCCAGTGAACCCCAAACAGGATAGACCCCAAAAGAAAATCACCAAGACATATCATCAGACTCATCAAAACAAAAGACAAAGACAGAATCCTGAAAGCAGCATGGAAAAAACAAAGTTACTTTCAAAGGACAATCAGTCAGAATAAGCTCTCTTTCTCAGCAGAAACCATGCAAGT
>NW_006936206.1:2416-3216 GCF_000298275.1 Orycteropus afer afer
GAGAATGAAAACACAACATACCAAAATCTTTGGGACACAGCAAAAGCGGTGATCAGGCCAATTTATAGCAATAACTGCACACATTAAAAAAGAAGAAAGAACCAAAATCAACACTTTAAATCAACATCCCCAACGCTTAGAATAAGCACAGCAAGAACAGCCTACAGTCACCAGAAGAAAGGAAATAATCAAGATTCAAGCAAAAATCAATGAAACAGAAAATAGAAAGACAATAGAATAAATCAACAAGACCAGAAGTTGATTTTTTGAAAAGATTAATAAAATTGACAAACCACTGGCCAATTTAACAAAGGAACAGAGGGGGAGAATACAAATAACACAAACAACAAATGAAACGGGTGACATCACAACAGAACCAACTGAAATAAAAAGGATAATATCAGGATACTATGAAAAATTGTATACCAACAAATTTTAAAATCTGGAAGAAATGGACAGATTTCTAGAGACTCACCAGTTACCTAACTAACACAGACTGATGTGAAATAGTTGAACAGATCCATAACAAAAGAAGAAATTTAACAGGTTATCAAAAAATTACCAACTAAAAAAAGTCTTGGCTCAGATGGTTTTATCAGAGAATTCTACCAAACATTTAGAGAAGAACTGACACCAATCCTACTCAACCTGTACCAAAACATAAAAAAGGGTGGAATCCCCCTTAACTCATTTTATGAAGCAAGCCTAACCTTGATACCAAAACCAGGCAAAGACATCACACAAAAAGAAAAATACAGACCAGTATCCCTCATGAATATAGATGCAAAAATCTTCAACAA
>NW_006936207.1:0-861 GCF_000298275.1 Orycteropus afer afer
ATGGTCTGTTCCACAATCAGCTCCTGGCTTGGTTTTGGCTGAAGATATTGAGCTTTTCCATCACTGTTGCCACAGATATAGTCAATCTTATTCTTGCGTGTTCCATCTGGTGAAGTCCACATGTACAGCCACCATTTCTGTTGTTGAAAAAGGTGTTTGCAATGAACAAGTCGTTGGTCTTGGAAAATTCTATCATGCGTGTTCCAGCATTATTTTTGTCACCAAGGCCAAATTTTCCAAGTAACAGTAACTCTTCTTTGTTTCCAACTTTTGCATTCCAGTCACCAGGGATGATTAACACATCCTGTTTGTATGATCAGTCTATTTCAGACTTCAGAAGTTGATAAAAAAAATCTTCAGTTTCCTCACCTTTGGCTTTGGTGGTTGGTGCATAAATTTGAATAATAATCATATTAACAGGTCTTCCTTGTAGGCATATGGATATTATCTTATTACTGACAGCATTGTACTTCAGGACTGATCTTAAAACATCCTTTCTCATGATGAATCTTACACCATTCCTCTTTAAACTGTCACTCCCAGCACAGTAGATCATACAGTTGTCTGATTCAAAATAGGCAAAACCAGTCCATTTCAGCTCACTAATGCCTTGGATATCAATCTTTTTGTGTTCCATTTCATTTTCAACAACTTCCAATTTTCTTAGATTCATACTTCATACATTCCATGTTCCAATTATTAATGGATGTTTGCTGCTATTTCTCCTCAATTTGAGTGGGCCACATCAGCAAATGGAGGTCTCAAAAGCTTTACCTTATCCATATGAGTAAGGCTGATTTTACTCTGGTAATGCATCTCTTTCCCAGTCCTACTTTGAGAGCTTTCTAAGCTAAGTGACTC
>NW_006936207.1:2206-2692 GCF_000298275.1 Orycteropus afer afer
TCCGAGTTCAAAGTGCCAGCTCTAGGGGCTGGATGAAAGCCCCTTGACCTTGGGTTTCAGCTCTACCTCTTGCTCCCAGCCCACTGGAGCTCGAGCTGTTGCTTCACTCAGGAAGCTGCTGGTTGACAAATGCAAGGTTGACATATAAAATGGCATGATCCCCAAATTATCAAGAAGCAAGGCATGTTACTAGTTCAAGTCCAGAAACAGTCACAAGATCAGCAGGAATCATGGCAAACTGCTGAATGAAGTCTCGGCTTCATGCAGAGTCCAAGCATGCCAAAAAACTGCAGAGATCTTCCTCAAAGCTGCTTTTTATATACTCGAAGGAGACCACATCCCTAAGGCAGCTACTTGGCTGCTCCAGTAGGTTCCATCAAGGAGTTGATTACCAGTCTCATCATGGGCAATAACTACATCCAGCTGTTCAGCCACTCAAAACCAGGCCAAGCCAAGTTGACACACAACTTAACTACCACAACCTGC
>NW_006936208.1:0-653 GCF_000298275.1 Orycteropus afer afer
TTTTACAATAATGGACTAATATAAGATTGGTCCTTCTATGACTGACTTATTTCACTCAGCAGAATGTCCTCCAAGTTCATATACATTATGCAATGTTTTGCTGATCCTACATTATTCTTCAGGGCAGCAAAGTATTCCATTGTGTGTATGTAACAGAGTTTGGTTATCCATTCTTCGGTTGATGGGTACCTAGGTCATTTCCATATTTTTGCTATTGTAAATAGCAGTGCAATGAACATGAGTGTGCAATATATTTTTCTTGTCCTGGCTCTCACTTCTTTAGGATATATACCTAGTAATGAAATGGCTGGGTCAAATGGTATTTCTATTCCAACTTTTTAAGGAATTTTCATACTGCTTTCCACAGTGGTTGTATCATTTGAAAGTCTCACCAGCAGTGTATGAGATTCTCAATCTCTCTGCATCCTCAGCAGCATTTGTTATTTTCTGTCTTGTTGAACTTTGCTACTAGTTCTGGGGCAAGATGGTATCTCATTGTTGTTTTGATTTTCATCTCTCTATTGGCTAATAATCGTGAGCATTTCTTCATGTTTGTTGGCCACTTGAAGATCCTCTTTGCTGAAGTGTCTATGCATGTCTTCTGCCCCTTTTTGAATTGGATTATTTGTCTTTTCATTGTTGAGGTGTTGGAG
>NW_006936208.1:3658-4291 GCF_000298275.1 Orycteropus afer afer
CTGGAATAGTTTGTATAGAAGTGGTGTCAGGTGTTCTCTGAATGTTTGGTAGAATTCTCCAGTGAAATCAGCTAGGGAAGGACTTTTTCTTATTGATAATTTTGTTTTATGACTTGTTCAATTTCTTCTTTTGTAATGGATCTGTTCAACTTCTCCACCTCAGTATGTGTTAGTTTAGGTAAGTTGTTTGTTTCTAGAAATCTGTCACTTCCTTAAGATTTTCAAATTTATTGAAGTACAGTTCTTCATAATATTCTAATATTATCTTTTTTACTTCAGTTGGTTCTGTTGTGATGTCTCCCATTTAGTTTCTCCATCATGTTATTTGTATTCTTTCCCTCATTTCCTTTGTTAAATTTTCCAATGGTTGTCAATTTTATTAATCTTTTCAAAACCCAACTTCTAGTCTTGTTGATTGTTTCTATTCTCTTTCTATTTTCTGTTTCATTTATTTCTGTTTGAATCTTTATTATTTCTTTTCTTCTGGTGACTGTAGGCTTTTCTTGTTGTACTTTTCCTAATTGTTGGAGATATTGGTTTAAGGTGGTGATTTTTTCTCTTCTATTCTGATGTGTGCATTTATTACTACAAATTGACCTCTGATCACTGCTTTTGCTGTGTCCCAAAGATTTT
>NW_006936209.1:0-596 GCF_000298275.1 Orycteropus afer afer
ATCTTCCTTCCGAGGAGTGGCTGGTGGGTTTGAACCTCCAGCCTTCTGGTTAGCAGTCAAGTGCCTTAGGCACTATGCTACCAGAGCTCCCTAACTGATAGCAAACAGATACTAATGTGAATAATTCCTGTCTATATGAATGTAAATTATGTTTAGTGGAATGCAACTGATCATGACTCTAGATTTTGAAGAGTTTTACCAAATTTTTAGACTGGGTAAATTTATAAAGAAATTTGTAATCTGTTTCAGTGCTTTATCACACTGTAAATTCTTTGAGTTATCTCTTTAATCAGTTGTCACATCTGCCTGGCTCCCTAAGAAATGAGTCAAATAATATTTGTGACATGGGCTCATTTTATATCTCTATTGGAATCATATTGTTATCTATCTAGAAAAAAAAATATTTTTTATATATAAAGAAATCTTAAGTTGGTTGGAGTGTTTCTTTTTACTGGTATTACTTATGTTTCAAAAGAATGATTCAGAACACTTGCAGAGTTCAGATGTCATTATCAATGGTGATTTTCAACATTTACTCCTTCAGAAAATGAGAATGATGAGCTGAGACAATGGATTCCAGGAGAAGTATGGCCCTA
>NW_006936209.1:1816-2787 GCF_000298275.1 Orycteropus afer afer
GGGTTTGAACCACCAGCCTTCTGGTTAGCAGTCAAGTCCTTTAGCCACTATGCTACCAGAGCTCCCAATTTATGGATACAAGGGCAAAATGAACACAGTATAGAGGTAAGTATTTCCTAGGGAGCATATGGCCACACTGGGCAAGTGAAAGAATATAAATGATTGGGCATCATGGCCAGGACTGTATTGCTTGCTATAATGGGCTCTGTTAGTGTACTTTGCATTCAGCTGTTATTACTGATGGCTAAATATTAACCTGCTGGAAAAAGATATTACATGGGATCAACTGAGATATTTTCATTATATTGATGTTATTGACTTATTCATTAATCATGTATCAATCTGTGTTATAGGCACATTCTTTTCATCATAACAGACTCTATCAACTGAAAACTAGGGTCCACATAAGGAATAAGTAACCAGTGGTAACAGATATTATTTACCCTCATCAGTGTAGCTACAAGAGAGAAGTCTTCAGCATTGCTGGGGAGAGAGTGGCAGAGTTCAATGAACCCACAATGGCTTTCCAGAGTGAGTGTTCGAACTATTAGGCCTCAAGAGCTGAACATCATCTCCCACAACCAGCAGTAACTTAAGAATATTCCTGTCTCTGTTTACGTCTTCTTCCCCCTCGCATTTCATCTGAGGTGAAGGTGCATTTTAGAAACTTCGGCTAATAAGATAGGAGGAAAAATCAATGAAATCTTAGGGTGTTCTTAGTTGCTCCACCTCGAGTTGGCTCTGGCTGATAGTGACCTTATGTACAAAAGTATGAAATGTTGCCCAGTCTTGTGCCATCCTCACAGTCTTTGGCATGTTTGAGTTCATTGTTGCATCCATCCTGTCAATCCATCTCCTGGAAGATTTGTCTCATTTTCAATGACCCTCCTTTTTACCAAACAAGATGTCCTTTTGTAGCAATTTGTCTTTCCTGATTATGAGCCCAAAGTAAGCAAGGTGAAGTATCATTG
>NW_006936210.1:0-882 GCF_000298275.1 Orycteropus afer afer
TGAAAATCGTGGGCAAGTCACTCCAACATACAATCACCAATTAAATATAAATACAAAAATGTCACAATGCCTCAGAGACAACAGAGCATCACAGTGCACACAAAGAAGCAAGATAAAGCAGGAGAAACAAGGGACCAAGATACAAATGTCTTCTGCCCAAAACACATCCCTGAGGAACTCCCTAATAAAGAATTCAAAAGAATTATATTCAGGTACCTTCAATGAATTGAGAGACAGATCAAGGAAAACACTGACAAAATTGAGAAAAACACAGAGAAAACACTGGAACAATTTCAAAAGACAGTACAAGAATAAAATGACAAAATACATGAAAGATTAGAAATGATGCAAAATCTACACATAGAAATCCAGAAGATTAATACTAAATTTTCAGAAATAGAGAAGAATTGAATCAATGGAAGACAGAATTAGTGAGATTGAGGGAAAATACTTCAATACTTCTTTAGAAAGTGATCAATCAGAAAAAATTATAGAGACAAAATGAAGAATTCCTGATGTTCATGTGGAATACCATCAAAAGTAATAACCTACGTGTCATTGGAATTCCGAAACAGGAAGAGACAAATAAAACCATTGAGAAAATTGTCGAAGATTTGTTGGAAGATAATTTTCCTGGTATGATGAAAGATGAGAATATATCCATTCAGAAAGTCCAACAAACCCCAAACAGGATAGACCCCAGAAGAAAATCATCAAGACATATCATCATCAAACTCACCAAAACCAAAGACAAAGAAAGAATCCTGAAAACAGCACAGGAAAAACAAAAAGTTACCTACAAGGGGCAACCAATAAGACTAAGCTCAGATTTCTTGGCAGAAACCATGCAGGTGAGAAGACAGTGGGATGGTATATATAAAA
>NW_006936210.1:2087-2839 GCF_000298275.1 Orycteropus afer afer
TCCCTGGCAATTCCTTAGAAAGCTGGAATTGGAGACACCATTTGACCCAACAATCCCATTACTAGGTATATATCATAGAGAGGTGAGAGCCAGGAACAGATATATGCACACTCATGTTTGTCGCAGCACTATATACAATAGCCAAAAGGTGGAAACAACCTACGTGCCCATCAGTGGAAGAGCATGTGCTCTATAGGAATTTCAAGGCTGTGACCTTTGAAAGCTGATTGCCAGGTCTTTCTTCAGAGGCACTTTCATATGGGTTCAAACTGCCAACCTTTCAATTAGTAGTCGATCATGTACCTGCACCACCCAGGAATTCCAGATACAAGACTAAGCTAGGGCAAAGGGTCAGGCCTCCCCGCCCTGGAGGGAAAGCAGAAGACACACTAGACGGTGGACGGTGTCAGTGGATGACCAAACTATGGCGCATACACACAATGGAATGGTACGCAGCACTAAAGAATAATGTAGAGTCTGCAAAACACCGCCTAACATGGATGAACTTGGAGGACATTATGCTGAGTGAAACAAGTCAATCACAGGATAAACATAGTATCAGTTCATTGTTGTAGAGGGTCAAGGCAAGGTTTATATATGGAGGGAAACTTCCTTTGTTGGTTACCAGAGGTGGAAGGGGATGGGAAGGAACACTGAAAAAAAAAAAAAAAATGCATTGACCCATGTCACTTTAGTTTTGTGTATTTCACCGTCCATAAATCATATTTCAATAAAGTGCATTTAAAAAAGAA
>NW_006936211.1:0-675 GCF_000298275.1 Orycteropus afer afer
GAGACATACGGAGCTGCGGTCTGGCAGCAAGCCTGGGCGATCCTGATGGCACAGACAGCTTGGAGATTCCCAAGTGGTGGTAGGACCTAAGAATTAACCTAAATATCACCCTGCTAACCAGGAACTGCACAGAGGACTGTGCAAGATGGCTGGGGAACAAACTGAGAAGGTGAAAAGAAAGGTGGACTGAGCTGTGGACTTTTGCCGGTCAGCAGGGTGTCGCCATTTTGAAGGTTTAAAAAGTGGCTTGACTATTTTGAATATTTAAAGACATAGCGCTCTCGCAGATTCCTGGGACTTAAGAATACGTTCTGCTTTCCAGCAACCCCAAGGACACTCGGAACCTGCAAGACTGACAAGGTATGACATTCCTCTTGTTACTCTTGGTGAACAGAGATGCCGCCATCCTCCATTCCCACCTACCTTCTGGGTCTACAGGAACTCCATCACAGCCTGTGTGGTCAGATGGAGCCTGGGTGCCCTGCCCTGTCCTCCACCGATTTTTTTTTCTCTTTTTTATTTTTATTTTTTTCTTTTTCACTTTCTTTTTTTCTGGTGATTGGTTTGCTTGTATTTGTCTGTTTTGAAACAACTAATATTATTATACTGTTGTCCTTTTTATTATTATTTTTAATCTTTCCCACCCAGGTCCTAGTTTTTAGCATTTTTTTTTTT
>NW_006936211.1:2911-3550 GCF_000298275.1 Orycteropus afer afer
TAATACACAAGATGACACAACCCAGAAAATACAGCTATGGACATATCCAAAGTAAAATGAGCTCACAAGATTGTAAACAGGGAACCAGAGACATCATTGGCAAGCAAGGACAACTACAAACAAAAAGAAGGAAAAGACTGTGTAGTTACAGAACTTCTAAATGGTGACAGTTTCAAGATAGAAAGGACTGTTTTAAATTATAAATCATAGGGTAACCTCAAAGAAAAATTATAAACCATCATGTCACAATAAAAAAGAGGACAAGTAGCATATACTAAAACAACAGCAACAAAGGAAATGATAACACGATTCATAAACACAATGAGCTCAGCACAGAAAATAATATGGAGCAAAGAAAGCAGGAACACCATGACTATGCAACACTAAAGAATAATGTAGAATCTACAAAACACCGCATAACATGGATGAACTTGGGGGACATTATGCTGAGTGAAATAAGTCAATTACAACAGGACAAATATTGTATTACTCAGTTATTGTAAAAGTTAAGGAAAGGCTCATCTATAGAAGGAAATTTTCTTTCTTGGTTACCAGAGGTGGGAGGGGAGGGGAGGGAAGGCTGTTAGATAGATAGAGATAAGTATTGATTTGGGTGAAGAGAAGGGCAATGTACCAAAT
>NW_006936212.1:0-794 GCF_000298275.1 Orycteropus afer afer
AAAAAAAAAAAAAAAAAAACCCTCACAGACATTTTAATACTAGATTTATGAAGATACTAATAATAAAAGGCAAAAAGAATGACAACTAGAGAAAATAGGTATTCAGTTTAAATCAGAACCTACTTAACAATTAAGTTAATGGAACAGAACTCCATCATAATTCAGGGACTACCTGTATATATAATATATGCTGTCTCTCTCCAGTTCTTATTTCTTTCATCTTCAATAATGCCTTCCCAGATCCTTACTATTTTGCTAATTTACATGAAGTGCTAAATCTACACATGACACCTTAATCTTTTCTTATGTAACCTATCTGAAACATTTGACACTGGTGATAGCTCCTTACAACTTGAAGTCATTTCCTGGCTTCCAGGACAGGAAATTTTTCTGGTTTTCCTCCTGTGTCAGTGTTTTTACCTTTTCAGTCTCTTTTGCAGGTGTCTTCTCCTAAACATCTTCATTATTTGAATGACCAAGATGACAGTCCTTGATCCACTTCTTTAGCTCCAATCTCATGACCTTGATTACTTTAAATTTGTTTGTAATTCCCAAATTAGTATTTTCAACCCAACATCTCTGCTGAACTTCAGGCTCAGATACCTCAGCTAACTACACAACATATCTGCCAAAATGTCCACTAAATATCTTAAACTCAAGATATCCAAAGCACACCTTTTCCACATTACTGGGCAAATCACAGTATTCCTACATTGAAGGTGATGACAAGTCCATCTTTAAAGTTACTCTATACAAAAACATTGGAATAACTCTTTACTCTTTTTTTTTTTTTT
>NW_006936212.1:2093-2671 GCF_000298275.1 Orycteropus afer afer
CATTGTGTGTATGTACCATAGTTTGGTTATCCATTCCTCAGTTGATGGACACCTAGGTTGTCTCCATCTTTTGCTTATTGTAAATAGTGCTGTGCTGAACATAAGTGTGCATATATCTGTTCTTATCATGGCTCTCACTTCTTTAGGGTATATACCTAGTAACAAATGGCTGGATCAAGTGGTATTTCTAATGCCAACTATTGAAGGAATCGCCATATTGCTTTCTACAATGGTTGTACCATTTTATAGTCCCACCAGCAGTGTATGAGAGTCCCAATCTCTCCACAAACTCGCCAGCATTTGTTATTTTCTGTCTTGTTCAACTTTGCTACTAGAGCTGGAGCAAGATGGTATCTCATTGTTGTTTTGATTTGCATCTCTCTAATAGCTAATGATCGTGAACATTTCTTCATATGTCTGTTGGCTGCTTGTATATCCTCCTTGGTGAAGTGTCTAGTCATGTCTTCTGCCCATTTTTTAATTGGATTGTTTGTCTTTTTGTTATTGAGGTGTTGCAGTTTTCTATAAATTCTAGATATATGTCCCTTGTCAGATATATTATTACCAAATATTTTTTC
>NW_006936213.1:0-2720 GCF_000298275.1 Orycteropus afer afer
ATACTTTTAAGAGTTCTCAGTTTTAATTTTAATATGGTAAACCTTGGTAGATATAATTCATGTAAACAAGTTCTTTGGAATTCTCAGTATTTTTTTTAAATACATTTTATCGAAATATAATTTGTGTACAGTGAAATACACAAAACTAAAGTGACATGGGTCGGTACACTTTTTTTTTTTTTTTCAGTGTTCCCTCTGCTCCCCTCCCACCCCTTGTAACCAACAAAGAAACTTTTCTTCCGTATATAAACCTTTCCTTGACATTTTACAATAATGAGCTAATACTGTATTTGTCTTTCTGTGATTTACCCACTTTGCTCAGCACAAAACCAAACAACCAAACTCACTGCCGTCGAGTTGGATCCAACTCATAGCAACCCCTCCTTGAGTTTCCGAAGTGGTATCACTATGTCAGTAGATTGGCCAACCTTCCTTCCTAGGAGTGGCTGGTGAGTTTGAACCACCAGCCTTCTGGTTAGCAGTCAAATGCCTTAGGCACTATGCTACTAGAGCTGTTATATGGTCTTTTGCAGATTCTACATTATTCTTTAGTGTTGCATAGTATTCCATTGTGTATATGTACCATAGCTTGGTTATCCATTCTTCTGTTGATAGGCACGTAGGTTAAGAGTATAAAGAAATCCTGAGACCAAGGAATTTGAGACAGCTGCTGTGTATAATACTATCTGTCATCGTTTGGGAAAGAGGACAGCAGTGATATAGTCTAAGGGAAGCAGCTCTAGGTACATGTCAGCTCAAAGTACCTGTCCAAATCAAGCAATTCTAGACTGTTACTGCAGGTTGAGGCAGTTGACACCTTAAGTCAGCAATTCCCTAGTGCAATTCCCTCATACCCAACTTTATTGTTATTGTTGTTAGGTGCCAACTCATAGCAACCCTGTGTACAATAGAACAAAACACTGCCCAATTGTATACCATCCTCACAGGTATTGCTATGTTTGAACCTACTTTAGCAGCCACTCTGTCAATCCAACTTCTTGAAAGTCTTCCTCCTTTTCACTGATCCTCTGCTTTCCCAAGCATGATCTCCTTCTCCAGGGACTGGTCCTTCCTGATAACATGTCCAAGATATATAAGACAAAGTTTCATTTTCCTCCCTTCTAAGGAGCATTCTGGCTGAGCCTCTGCCAATATAGATTTGTTTGTTATTCTGGCCAAAAAAAAAAACCCAAATTCACTGCCATTGAATTGATTTCAACTCGTAGCATCCCCTTTGGGTTTCTGAGGTGGTGAATCCTCATGGAAGTAGGTTGTCCCATCTTCTTTTTCCAGAATGGTTAGTGGGTTTGAACCGCCAAACTTCTCATTAGCAGTCAAATGCCTTAGGTACCGCACCACCAGAGCTCCTTTGTTCTTCTGGCCAAAACCAAAAACCAAACCCACTGCCACCAAGTCAATTCCAAATCATAGCGACCTTCATTGCGTTTCCAAGACAGTAAATCTTCACAGGAGTAGATTGCTTCATCTTCCTTCTGTTGAGCAGTTAGTGGGTTTGGACCACCAAACTTGTGGCTAACAGTCAAATGCCTTAGACACTGTGCCACCAGAGCCTTCTGTTCTTTTGGCAGTCATGGTATAGTCAGTATTCTTTACCAACAGCATAATTCAGAGGTGTTGATTCTTCTGTGGTTTTCCTTGTTTATTGTCCAGCTTTTGCATGCATATAAACCAAAAAACAGAACCAAACCCACTGCCATTGAGTCACTTGCAACTCATAGCAACCCCCATTGGGTTTCTGAGGCAGTAAATCTTTATGGAAGTAGATTGCCCAGTTTTCTGTCCATGGAGTGGCTGATGGGTTTGAACCACCAGCCTTCTGGTTAGCAGTCAAATGCCTTAGGCACTGTGCCACCAGAGTCCTTAGCATGCATATAACGTGATTGAAAATACATGGCTTGACTCAGGTGTACTTCCTTAGTCCTCAAAGTAACATCTTTGCTTTTTAATGTTTTAAAGAGATGTTTTACTTCTGCTAAGATGGTGGACTAGGCAGAAAGACTGCACAGACCCTCTTCAACAAAGAAAAGGGAACCAGTTAACACAGACACAGAAGATAATCCTGACCCCTGAGCCGTGAAGGGAAGGATATAGAAGTGGACTAAACACCAACTAGCAGAAGAATTTGCATGAAAATACCAAAAAAGGAGATAGATGGAGCTGTGGTCTGGCAGCGATCCTGACGGCACGGCACAGACAGCTTTGAGAGTGCTGAGTGGTAGTAGGACCCAATAATTAACCTAAAAATCAGCCTTGCTGGCCAGGGACTGCATGAAGAACTGCTCTGGTGGCTGGGGAATAAATGGAGAAAGTGAAGAGAAATGCAGGCTGAGCTGTGGACTTTTGCCTGTCCAGAGGGCCCTACCATTTTGAATATTCACAAGTGGCTTGACCATTTTGGATATTTAAACAGACAGTGCTCTTGTAGATTCCAGGGGTTTAAGAACAGGTTCTGCTTGCCAGCAACCCCAAGGACACTCCAGACCTGCAAGAGTGGAAAGGCCAACGATAAAAAACCACCAGGAAGAGCCTGAATCACCCTTGGCTGCTCTTCACAGACAGTTAACAGAGATCTAAATACAGCAACACCACGATGCCTTAGAGACAACAGACCATCACAGTCCACACAAAGAAGCAGGATAAAGTGGTAGAAACAAGGGAGCAGGATACAGACCCAGAACACATCCCTGAGGAAGAAGCAG
>NW_006936214.1:0-807 GCF_000298275.1 Orycteropus afer afer
TTCTTAAAGACACTTAGGAACGGAACGGATCTCATTCATGCTGGGAGGACTGTTCGTTTTCAGAGAAGAGGGACACAGAGACTGAAAAGACACCAGGGCCTGCGAGGGAGGAGTCTCTCTGCCCCTCTTCTCTGACAGCAAGACCTGAAGAGGCGATAGGCCCAGGCTGAGAAGACCCTGCAAACGAGCAGTGCTAATGGGGGTGAGGAACACAGTGACCCCCAGGTGTCAGGAATCTGGTGGCTGTCACCAGATTCTCACAGAGACAGGCTCAACAGCAGGAAAGCAGATCCCTCTGGGAGAGGGGGGCGCACAGGCCACCTGCCCCTTTAGCCCACCCCTCCAATTTTGACTTGCTCTCCTCCTCCTCTTCTTCCTTCTGCACGGAGGCCCCGAGTTCCCCATGTTGTTGGAAGCTTTCTTGGTTTCTAAATTAAACTTGTAAAACCTTCCATGCCACTTAAAAGTCTTGTGAAAACAAACCTAAACAGCCTAATGGAAATGTCCTAATTGTCACTTTTCGCTGATAAAAAAATACGTTTAGAATTGTCTCACTTCAGTTTTGCCTTGGAGACCAGTCTGTCTCTAAAACCCTCCCCAACTCTTGGTCTCAAATTGAGTCTTTCATCCTGTGTCCTGATGCTGATAAGAAGGGGGGTCCAGGAGAGTGCTGAAAGGAGGGGACCCGAGCTTTGTGACACTGACCAAGCAAGGCCCCTGCCCTGTTGTGCCCCTGGTCGTGCTTGGCCACACCACACAAGGGGAGGCATGGCCCCCTCGCTACTGTTTCCTCAGGAGGAGCTGTAG
>NW_006936214.1:1757-2790 GCF_000298275.1 Orycteropus afer afer
TTTTTAGCAAGATGATTTTATAGGCCACGTTTGGTAAAGTCCTATGATGTAGAATGTCATCCAAGCACAGCCTGTGTGGCTGTCACTAATGGTTCTCCCTCCTGTCCAGGCTGCTTTCATTAACTCGTTCTTTCTAATAAACCGCCAAGAACACCCTCTCTCTGCTATTGGGGCCAGGAGCAGAGTCCTAAAGTCACTTCTGTCACTCTGCGCGCCAGCTCAGCTCTGGGCACACAGAAGCAGCAGGTGCTGTTTTGGGACAGCCTGCTGTCAAGCCAGATACCAGTGGAGACAATTGCCAGCCATCCTGTGGCTCCCAGGCAGCTTTGATGGTTTGTAGACAGGGCTTCCAAGTGGTTTGGTCCAGTTCCACCCCTGCGATACTGAGTCAGAATATACAGTTCAACAAGATCCCCCAGGGATTCTTACTTATGTAGAATCTTATACACAAAGAGGGGAGAGTCACGTGGGGTGCACTTGGCCATGATGCCAAAAAGACCCCTCATTGAAACCCTTTGCTTTTTAGCAAGACAATTTTATGTGCCACACTGTATATCTAAGAATCTTTTGGGATCTTGTTCAAGTGTAAACTCAGTACCTGGGGTGGAAGTGCAGACTGTGAGCACGGAGCCGTGTGCCAAAAACTTGGGTGATGAAGTCTGCTCCCAGCCCCTCTGGCCTCCCCCAGCTGTTCCTGCTGCTAGCACTTCTCTGGCCGGTTAGCTGCTGCTGTTCCCTTCACAGCTCACTGGTGCAACTGTGAACTTTCCTCCTGAACAGCCCATCAGTTTTCTCCCAGGGGTGCTGACGTCTCAAGGACTCATCTTTGCCTACATGGTTTACCTAGGGATCTCTCTCGGCCCCTCGGTCCCTGACACGTGGTCTGTCTCTTGGCCACCTCGGTCCCTGACACGTGGTCTCTCATCCCCCTCAGTCCCTAGCACTTGTTTCCAGTTGTTGTTGTTGTTAAGTGTCGTCGAGTCGTTTCCAACTCATAGCGACCCCATGCACAGCAGAACGAAACACTGCCCGA
>NW_006936215.1:0-657 GCF_000298275.1 Orycteropus afer afer
CTTCTTTCCTTTTGTATATGTTCTTCATATATCTTCTTAGTGGCTAAATGAATACTGCATTTAAGAGTTTGAATTTATAACATTCTAGAATAAGTTGAGGAGGTCTGGTAGCATAGTGCGTAAGACACTTGACTGCTAACCAGAAGGTTGGCAGCTCAAACCCACCAGCCACTCCTCGGAAAGAAGATTGGGCAATCTGCTTTCGTAGTGATACTGCCTCGGAAACCCAAGGAGCAGTCACTATGAGTCAGGTCTGACTCGATGGCACATAACAACAACAAAATAAGTTGGTTCCAACTTAATTTCAGTAACATATAAGAAATTCTACATACTGTTCCTCACCCTTCTTCTGTTGCTGTTATCACTAATTACATCTTTATATTTCACAGACCCTGTAACATAATTTTATTCTTGCCTTTTATGTATTTATTATTTTAAAAATCGTGAAGGACAAAACATTTGGAATTATCAAGCATGAATACCTTTTTACTAGCTCTTACGCTTGTCCATGCATTTCCCTTTTAGGGCTCTTTATTTTTATGTATAGCTTTGAATTACTTTTTTTCTTTAATGCATTTTATTGCAATACATTTTATGTACAGTGATACACACGAAATGAAAGTGACATGGGTCAATGTACTTTTTTTTTTTTTTTTT
>NW_006936215.1:2222-2812 GCF_000298275.1 Orycteropus afer afer
AGTTTGATGATGATATGTCTTGGTAATTTTCTTTTGGGGTCTATCCTGTTTGGGGTTCGTTGGACTTCTTGAATGGATATATTCTCATCTTTCATCCTACCAGGAAAATTCTCTTCAAACAAATCTCTGAGATTTTTTTGCATGGTTTTCTTTTTTTCTTTCTGTTCTGGAATTCTGATTGCACACAGGTTATTTCTTTTGATGGTCTCCCACATGAACCTTAAAGTTTCTTCATTTTGTTTTGATCTTTTTTTCTGATTGATCGCTTTCCAAAGAAGTATTGAGGTTATTTGCCTTCAGGCTCACTAATTCTGTCTTCCATTGATTCAGTTCTACTCCTTTGCCAATTCAATGTCTTATCTATTTCTGAAAATTTAGTATTAATCTTTTGGATTTCTATGTGTAGATTTTGTACCATTTCTAGTTTTTCATTTGTTTTATCATTTTGTTCTTGTATTGTCTTTGAAATTTTTCTAGGATTTTGTCTGTGTTTTCCTTAATTTTGTCAGTGTTTTCCTTGATTTGTTTCTCAATTCATTGAAGATACCTAAATATAACTCTTTTGAATTCCTTATCAGGAAGTTCCAATG
>NW_006936216.1:0-609 GCF_000298275.1 Orycteropus afer afer
TTTTCTAGGTATAGGATCATATCATCAGCAAATAGGGATAGTTTGACTTCTTCCTTACCAATACGGATGCCTTTGATTTCCCTTTCTTGCCTTATTGGCCTGGCTAGAACTTCCAATACAATGTTGAATAGAAGTGGTGATAGAGGGCTTCCTTGTTTGGTTCCTGTTCACAAGGGAAATGGTTTCAGTCTCTCTCCATTGAGAATACTGTTGGCTGTTGGTTTTGCATAAATGCCCTTTATTATGTTGAGGAATGTCCCTTTTCTTTCTATTTTGTTGAGAGTTTTGTTCAGGGATGTGTGTTGGATTTTATCAAATGCCTTTCTACATCAATTGATATGATCATATGGTTCTTTTCCCTTGTTTTATTTATGTGATGGATGTCATTGATTTTTTTTCTAATGTTGAATCATCCTTGCATACCTGATATGAACCCCAGTTGGTCATAATGAATGATTTTCTTGATATATTGTTGGGATCTATGGGCTAGGATTTTGTTGAAGATTTTAGCATGCATTTTCATGAGTGATATTGCTCTGTAGTTTTCCTTTTGAGTGATGTTTTTGCCTGGTTTTGGTATCAAGGTTATGCTTGCTTCATAAAATGAGT
>NW_006936216.1:2994-3542 GCF_000298275.1 Orycteropus afer afer
TTTCCTTTGTTGCTGTTGTTTTAGTTTTTGCTGAATATTTGTGCTTGTCCAATTTTTTATTGTGATGTGAAGGTTTATCATTTTTCTTTGAGCTTACTCTGTGAGTTATAATTTTCTCCCTAAGTTTAGAACTGTCTATTCTATCTTCCAACCCACTTGACTTGCTCACCATTTAGAAATTCTGTAACTACACAATATTTTCCATCTTCTTGTTTTGTAGTTCTTCTCACTTGCCACTTGAGGTCTCTGGTTCCCTGTTTACAATTTTGTAAGCTTATTTTACTTTGGATATGTCCATAGGTATGGTTAATGGGTTATATCACCTTGTGTATCAATGGTCAGTTGTTGTTTGCTATTTTGGTTCTCTGTTCAAAGGACTCGCTTTAGTATCTCTTAAGATTGGTCTGGTTTTAATATATTCCCTTGTTGTTGTCAGTCCCAGCGTTACAGGTGAGGAGAGACAACTCAGGGACACCCAAAGTAGCAAGTGGGAAGGTCAGGCGAAAGGGGATTAAAAGCCAGGAAGCCAGAGAGAAGGGCAATCAGCC
>NW_006936217.1:0-1001 GCF_000298275.1 Orycteropus afer afer
CATTGTAAATTTTGGTCAATGACATGAGAAAAAGTGTATGTGAACTGCTGTATGAAAAGTGAATTTACTCTGTAAATCTTCACCCAAATCCTAATAATAAAAAAAGGCAATAAAAAAAATGGTCATCACAGTCATAACTAGCTAAGGTAAGTGTAGCTAATGTGGCTGTCAGTGTGACCAGTATGGGCATCCCTGCAGTCAGTTAAGGTAAGAGTATGGTCTTTGTCACTGTGAGCAGCATTACTTTATTTCTAGCTAGGTAACGTAAATCTAACCAAGGTCACTCTCAGTGTGTCCAGCATCACCATAACTGGAAGTAGCTAAGATTAGTGTAGCTAAGTTCTCTCTCAGGGTGACCAGTGTGACCAGAAGTGGAAATAGCAAAGAAGGAGGTCACTGTCAGTGTCACCGGAGTCAACTTTCCAATATCTAATGTGAATATAATGAAGGTCACTGTCACAGTGAGCAGCATCACCATAACTGTAACTAGCTAGACTAAGTCCCCTTATGGTCACTTACAGTGTGACCAACGTGACCGGAACTCTAACTAGACAACATAAGTATGCAAAAGGTCTCTGGTGATGTGACCCATGTGCTGCAATGAAACTAGGAATGATAAATCTAACAAAGATCACTCTTGCAGTGACCATCATCACAGTAAGTGTAATGAGCTAATGTGAATGTAACGATGGTCACTGTCACTATAATTCGTGTCACCATAAGTGTACCTAGCTAAGACAAGTGCGAGTAAGGTCTCTTTTGGTGGGACCAGTGTCAATGTAACTGTAAGTAGTTAAGTGAAGGTAATGTAAGGTGACTGTCTTATTGTTCACCATCAACTTACCTGTACCAGCAAAGGTAATTTCACTAAGGTTACTATCACTGTGACCAGCATCCTTCTAACTTTATCTCTCTAAAGGAAGTGGACCTAAGGTCACTGTCAGTTTGTGAAGAATCAACTTCATTGCAATTAGCTATGACACTTCTAGCTAAAGTCACTG
>NW_006936217.1:2139-2828 GCF_000298275.1 Orycteropus afer afer
TGTGACCAGGTTACAGTAAGTGTAACTAGGTAAGAGTATTTTACGTAAGGATGAGGTCATTGTGACCCCCGTCCCTGTCCCTTTATGGAGCAGTGGTCAGTCTTACTATGGTCACTTTCACTCCTAATGGCATCTCCATAAGTGTAATGAACTAAGATGAGGGTAACTAAGGTCAGAGTCAATGTGTCCATGATGCCAGTAACTGTAACTGGCTAACATAACAATAAGTAGCTACGGTCACTGTTCCTGTGACTAGTGTCTCTAGAGGATTAACTATCTCTGGTAAATTGAGTTCAGGTCACGGACATGGTTAGCAGCACCACCATAGGTGTGAGTAACAGAATTGTAGCTATGGTCACGCATGTTATGAAAAGCACGATGGTAACTGAAACTAGGACAGGTAACTGTAACTAATGTCATTGTCCCGGTGGCCAGCATGATGGTAACTGTTACTAGTTATGGTAAGTGTAAGTGAGGTAACTGTCACTGCGACAAGGGTTAAAACACTCATAACTAGGTGAGATAGGTCTACCTAAGGTCCCTGAGAGTATGTAAACATCAACGTGTTCCGAGCTAAGGTCACTCTCTCAAATCACTGTCACTCTTACCAACATCACCGTAACTGAAACCAGCTAAGGCATGTGAGCCAAAATGTACTATCATTGGGAACTGCATAGCCATCACTTGAA
>NW_006936218.1:0-2788 GCF_000298275.1 Orycteropus afer afer
CACTTTATCCTGCTTCTTTGTGTGGACTGTGATGGTCTGTTGTCTCCAAGACACCATGGCATTGTTGTATTTATATCTCTGTTAACTGTTTGTGAAGAGCAGCTAAGGGTGATTCTGGCTCTTCTTGTTGGCTTTTTATCATTGGCCCATTGGTAAAGAAGGAGGTAGTGGCTCTCAATCAGTAAGTGAAATTGCAGGAGGTGTGAGTGTAGTTGTATCTTATGGGGACTGTTGCTGTCTCCCACTCAGTTAGACAAAAATTACTATTGAATAATGATCAAAAAACTAAAAGGACATGGACAAAATACACATCACATAATCACACAGGAACAGTAACCAAAAAAAAGGGAAAAAGAATAAAAAAAAAAACAAGAAAACCTGCAATATCTGGGGATAGGGCACTAAGAGAATAAAGGTAGAAAAGGAGAATAATGAAGAAAAAATGGGAAAAAATGCAAAAAGAAAAACAAGGAATGGATTAACCATGAGAAAAAAGGGGGAAAAATAAATTTAAAAAATAATTTTTTCAACCAGGAACAGGGAAAAGAAAACAAGCTGAAACCTCGACGTGGGAGGGGAAGACTAAGGAATAATAGTAAAAAGGACAAAAGCATTAATAATAATTGTAGTTTTAAACAGACAAATAGAAGCAAATTAAACACCAGAAAAAAAGAGAGCAAAATAGAAATAGAAATAAATAAATAAAAGAGAAAAAAAAAAAAAAAAAGTGGAAGAAAGGGCAGGGCATCCAGGCTCCATCTAAGCACACAGACTGGGATGGAGTTCCTGCAGGCCCAGAAGGTGGGTGGGAGTGGAGGATGGCCGCACCTCCATTCACCAAGCAGGTCTGGGGTATAAAAGTAACAAGAGGAATGTCACACCTTTTCAGTCTTCTGGGTCCGGAGTGTCCTTTGGGTTGCTGGCAAGCAGAACATGTTCTTATGCCCCTGGAATCTAGGAGAGCGCTGTCTCTTTAAATATTCAAAATGGCCAAGCTGCTTGTAAACATTCAAAATGGTGGCACCCTCTGGATAGGCAAAAGTCCACAGCTCAGCCTGCCTTTCTCTTCACTGGTGCTTCGTGTTTTCTTCCCCAGCCACCAGAGCAGTCCTCTGTGCAGTCCCTGGCTAGCAGGGCTTATTGTTAGGTTAATTCTTAGGTCCTACTCCTACTCGGCACTCTCCAAGCTGTCTGTGCCATCAAGATTGCTCAGGATGGCTGCCAGACCACATTCCCATATGTATCCTTTTTTGGTATTTTCATGCAAATTCTTCTGCTAGTTGGGGTTTAGTCCACTTCTATATCCTTCCCTTCAAGGATCAAGGGGTCCAGGATTATCTTCTGTGTCTGTGTTACTTGGTTTCCCTTTTCTTTGTTGAAGAGGGTCTGTGCAGTCTTTTTGCCCAGTCTGCCATCTTTCCGGAACTTCCCCAACATTATTCTCGATGGAGAGAGACTGAAACCATTCCCCTTGCAAACAAGAACCAGACAAGGATGTTCTCCATCACCACTTCTATTCAACATTGTATTGGAAATCCTAGCCATGGCAATAAGTCAAGAAATAAAATGCATCTGAATTGGTAAGGAAGAAGTAAAACTAACCCTATTTGCAGATGATATGATCCTATACATAGAAAATCCCAGAGACTCAGCAAGAAAACTATAAGAACTAATTGAAAGATTCAGTACAGTGACAGGATACAAGATCAACATACAAAAATCAGTTGGTTCCTCTACACCAACAAAGAGATCTCTGAAAAGGAAAACAATACCTTTTACAGTAGCTAACAAAAAGAAAAAATACTTGAGAATAAATTTTACCAGGGACAAAAAAAGACCTATACAAATAAAACAACAAAACACTACTACATGAAACTATAAGAGATCTACATAAATGGAAGGACATACCATGTTCATAGATAGAAAGACTGAACATTGTTAAAATCTCCGTATTACCCAAAGCAATCTATAGATTCAACACAATTCTAATCAAGATTTTGTCAGCACTTTGTAAGGACGTAGAAAAACCAATCACTAATTTTATATGGAAAAGAAAAAGACCTCAGATAAGCAAAGCACTATTGAAATAGAACAAAGTAGCAGGTCACATACTCCCTGATCTCAAAACCTACTCTTCAGCCAGAGCAGTCAAAATACCTTAGTACTGGCACAATGACAGACATATAAACCAATGCAACAGAATGGAGAACCCAGAAATACATCTATTCACCTATGTCTGATCTTTGACAGAGGGTTGAAATCCATTAAATGGAGAAGAGACCGTCTCTTTAACAAATGATGCTGGAAAAACTGGATATCCATTTGCAGAAAAAGGCAACAAGATCCATATCTTACACCACAAACAAAAAATTAATTCAAGATTGATCAAAGACTTAAATGTAAAACTTATTTTTCATCAAAGAAAAATAGGGGCAAACTTAGGGGATCTAATATATGGCATAGATAGACTATCAAACATAACTAAAAATGCATCAACAAAAGAAGATAAATGAAATGACTGGGACCCTGTAAAAATCAAAAGATTTCTCCAAAAGAGAACCTACAGATTGGAAAAAAATATTCAGCAATGACATATTTAACAAGGGACTTGTCTTTAAAATTTATAGAAAACTCCAACACCTCAACATCAAAAAGACAAAAATTCCAATTAAAAAATGGCCAGAGGCAGGGCAAGATGGCGGACTAGGCAGAAGGATTGCACAGACCCTCTTCAACAAAGAAAAGGGAAACCAATTAACACAGACACAGAAGATAATCTTGGACCCCT
>NW_006936219.1:0-474 GCF_000298275.1 Orycteropus afer afer
AACTACACCCACACTTCCTGCAGCTTCACTTACTGAGAGAGAGTCACCACCTCCTTCTCTATCAATGGGCCTATGATAAACAACCACCAGGAAGGCTGACTTACCCTTAGCTGCTCTTCACAAACAGTTAACAGAGATCTAAATACAAAAATGTCATAATGTCTCAGAGACAACAGACCATCACAGTCCACACAAAGAAGCAAGATAAAGTGGTAGAAACAAGGGAGAAGGATACAGGCTCAGAACACATCCCTGAAGAAGAAACAGCATTGAAACTCCCTGATAAGGAATTCAAAATAATTATATTTAGGTATCTTCAAAGGATTGAGAGACAGATCAAGGAAAACACAAATCCCTACACACACAAGAATTTTGGAAGAAAATACAAGAACAAAACAACAAAATAAATGAAAAATTAGAAATGATTCAATCTACAGATAGAAATTCAGAAGATTAATACTAAATTGTCAGAAA
>NW_006936219.1:2109-2905 GCF_000298275.1 Orycteropus afer afer
CCCCAAAATACATAAATCAGATGTTAAAAGAGTTGAAAAGCCAAATAGATGACTCCACAGTCATAGTAGGAGACTTTAATACACAACTTTCAATGAAAGATAGAACAACTGGAAAGAAACTCAACAAAGATGCAGAAGAGCTAAACAATACAAGCCACCAACTTGACCTTATAGACATCTACAGAGCACTTCACCCAACAAAAGCACAATATACATTCTTTTCCAGTGCACATGGAATATTATCCATGATAGACTATATGTAAGGCCATAAAGCAAGTCTTCATAAATTTAAAAACATTGAAATACTGCAAAGCATCTTCTCAGATCATCATGCTATCAAATTAGAAATCATCAATAGGAAGATCAACAGAAAAAGAGTAAACACATGGAAACTGAACAACACCATCCTTAAGAAAGACTGGGTAAGACAAGAAATAAAAACTGAAATTGAAAAATTCCTTGAATCGAATGAGAAAGAAAACACAACATACCCAAATCTTTGGGACACAGCAAAAGCAGTGATCAGAGGTCAATTTATAGCAATAAATTCACATATGCAAAAAGAAGAGCGAGCCAAAATCAACACTTTAAATCAACATCTCCAACAATTAGAAAAAGCACAGCAAGAAAAGCCTATGGTCACCAGAAGAAAGAAAATAATCAAGATTCAAGCAAGATTCAATGAAACAAAAAATAGAAAAACAATAGAAAAAATCAACAAGATGAGAAGTTGGTTTTTTGAAAAGATTAATAAAATTGACAAACCACTGGCAAATTTAACAAAGGAAAAGATGGT
>NW_006936220.1:0-2552 GCF_000298275.1 Orycteropus afer afer
AAAAAACAATAATAGGTCGTGACCAAGTAAGATTCATACTGGCTATGCAAGGATGATTCCACATTAGAAAAACAATCAATGTAATCTACTATATAAATAAAACAAAGGAAAAGAACCACGTGAACATTTCAATGGAGGCAGAAAAGGTGTTTGGTAAAATCCAACACCCATTCCTAATAAAAACTTTCAGAAAAATAGGAACAGAAGAGAAATTCCTCAACATAATTAAGGGTATATACACAAAACCAACTGCCAATATTATTCTCATTGGAGAAACACTGAAAGCATTCCCTTTGTGAATGGGAACCAGACAAGGATGCCCTCTATCACTACTCCTATTCAACATTGTAATGGAAGTTCTTAGTCAGGGCAATAAGGCAAGAAAGGGAAATAAAAGGCATCCAAATTCTCAAAGAAGTAAAACTATCTTTATTTGCATATGATATGACGCAATACATAGAAAAATCTTAGAGACTCAGCAAGAAAAGTACTGAAACAAATTTAAAGATTCGGCAAAGTGGCAGGATACAAGATCAGCATACAAAAATCTGTTGGATTCTTCTATATCAACAAGGAGAACCCTGAAAAGGAATTAAGGAAAACAATACCATGTACAATAGCTACCAAAAAGATAAAACACTTAGGAATAAATCTAAGTAGAGACACAAAAGACCTATGCAAAGAAAACTATGAAATGCTACTACAAAAAAACTAAAAGAAATCTACATAAATGGAAGAACACACCATGCTCTTGGATAGGAAGACTGAACATTATGAAAATGCCAGTACTGCTCAAAGGAATCTATAGATATAATGGAATCTCAATCCAGATTCCATCAACTTTCATTAAAAACAATGGAAAAACACTCACTAATTTTATATGGAAAGAAAAGAGACTTTGGATTAGCAAAGCACTACTGAAGAAGAGCAAAGTAGGAGGTCTCATACTTTCTAATCTCAAAACCTACTATACAGCCATGGTAGTCAAAATAATATCAGAGAAGAATGTACTCCTCAATACAGTCAACATATGAGACCAAAAGGGCTGCATTTGCCTGCAAACAAAGCCTGAATGACAGGAAAGTGTAGGAAAGAAGGGTGAATGGAAATGGGGAATTCAGAAAAGAAGAGGGAAGAATGCTGTTACATTCAGGGGATTGCAACCAATGCCGTGGAACAAAATGTGAATAATGTTGCTGATTGGTGTGGTGTAGTAAATTACATGGTATGGCTTTTCTAGCCATAGTCTTGGTAACTCCCACTCTGCTGTGAGCAACTGAGTACCTGATTGTTAAATTTATCCACCTGGTGTATTTCTGTTGGCACAGCACAAAACAATCTTCTGGGAAGTTCGTGCTCTCTCTCAGGGGTGTATAATTCTGGGATTTGGATCGATTGGTTTTGGGCACTCTGTCAGGCTCAAAAGGAGCCCTCCTAGAGGCAGAAGGGGTCTTTCTGACTGCCAGCTGAGGGAGATGTGGTGCTGAAGGACATGTGCTGCTGAGAGAGAGATGTGAGAGACACCCACTGCTGAGAGAGGGACTGCTGACTGAGAGAGACTGAGCGCACTCCTGAACTTGAATTGTAGCCTGTTGCTTCCCTAATAAACCCCATAATCTGTGTGGCCACTGCAGTGAATTACTGAACCCAGCAGAGAAGTGGTGGGTGCTGGTGTCAAGGTTAGTAGGAGGGCTAGAGGGTGGCAGCATGTCTGGCCTGATAGGAACAGGCCTTGGGCTGCTGATGGTGATTCTGTCTTCCTCTTCTGGAGTTAGAGGAGGTCAGAAGATGCCACCTCTTTGCCCCTTTAGCAATTGTTTAAATTACAATTGAAAAAGAGAGAGAGAGAAGGAGAGAGAGAAGAACCTGAAGTGGTACACTTCCTTTGGACTGGAGGACCCCATGTTGAGAACCTCCTAGACCTAGGAGACAGAGCTGTAACACTGAAGATGGTGAGAGACAGCCCAAAACAGAGTGCCATTAGAGCAGCAGTGGCATTAGACAGCAGACAATTGTAGTGGGCTCACAGACCTATGAACGATAGAGCTGAGCACCTTTGGATAGGAAGCTTAGTGGTGGAGTAGGGTGCCTCTGAGCACTTAACAGCTGAGCCAATATAGTGGTAGCACTTGCCCAAATGGGGGATAGTAGCTGAGACCACACCTAAGAAACAAAGTCTGCCTACAGGCACAACTGAGAAAAAACTGAGAGCTGCCCTGGTTGGAAACTGTAGTGATTGACAAACTGTATCCTATCTCCTGAGTTCTTATTACTTCCAAGTTAATCCTGATCCTGAATTGTAACCAGTTACTTCCCTAATAAACCACATAATAATGAAAAAAGAAAGAAAGAAAATAGAGCTTCTCTTATCAATATTGTTGTTAAATGCCATCGAGTTGGTTCTGACTCTATTTACAACAAAATGAAACACTGCCTGGTCCTGAGCCATCCTCACAATTTTTAAAAAAATATGTTTTATTGAAATATAATTTATGTACAGTACAGTACAAAAAACTAAAGTGACATGGGTCAATGCTTTTTTTTTTTTTTTT
>NW_006936221.1:0-505 GCF_000298275.1 Orycteropus afer afer
ATCTGGAGTTTGTTTTTGTGTATGGTGTGAGGTACAGATCTTGTTTCATTTTTCTGCAAATGGATATCCAGTTTTGCTAGCACCATTTATTAAACTCTTCCCCATTTAATGGATTTTGGCCCTTTGTCAAAGATCAGCTGACCATAGGTCGATGGATCTATTTCTGGGTTCTCAATTCTGTTCCATTGGTCTCTGTGTCTGTCATTGTACCAATACCAGGCAGTTTTGACTACTGGGGGTGTATAGTAGGTTTTGAGATCTAGCAGTGTCAGACCTCCTGCTTTGTTCTTCTTTAATAGTGCTTTGCATATCAAGGTATCTTTCCTTTCCATATAAAGTTAGTGATTAGTTTTTCCAAATCCTTAAAAAATGCTGATGGGATGTGAATTGGGGTTGCATTGAGTGTATAAATTGCTTTGGGTAGAATTGACATTTTCACAATGTTCAGTCTTCCTGTCCACAAGCATGGTTTGTTCTTCTATTTATGTAGATCTCTTATGGTTTC
>NW_006936221.1:1100-2518 GCF_000298275.1 Orycteropus afer afer
GGATGAAGTTGATTGTTTTTCTAATGTTGGATAATCCTTGCATACCTGATATGAACCCCACTTGGTCTTAATGAATGATTTTTTTGATATGTTTTTGGAGTCTATTGGCTAGAATTTTGTTGAAAATTTTTGCATCTATATTCACGAGGGTTATTGTTCTGTAGTTTCTCTTTTGAGTGATGTCTTTGCCTGGTTTTGGTATCAAGGTTATGCTTGCTTTATAAAATAAGTTAGGGAGGATTCCATACATTTTTATGTTTTGGAATAGTTTGAGTAGGATTGCTGTCAGTTCTTTTCTGAATCTTTGGTAGAATTCTCCGATGAAATTGTCTGAGCAGGGACTTTTTTTAGTTGGTAATTTTCTTCTGACCTGTTCCCGTTCAATTTCTTCTTTTGTTATGGACCTGTTCAACTTTTCCACATCAGTCTATGTTAGTTTAGATAAGTGGTGTATTTCTAGAAATCTGTCCATTTCTTCCAGATTTTCAAATTTGTTGGAGTATGGTTCTTCATAGTATCCTGACATTATCCTTTTTTATTTCAGTTGGTTCTGTTGTGATATCACCCATTTTGTTTCTTATTCATGTTATTTGTATTCTCTCCCTCTTTTCCTTTATGAAATTTGCCAGTGGTTTGTCAATTTTATTGATCTTTTGAAAAAACCAACTTCTGGTCTTGTTGATTTTTTTCTAGTGCCCTTTTATTTTCTATTTCATTGATTTCTGCTTGGATCTTTATAATTTCCTTTCTTCTGGTGACTGTAGGCTTTTCTTGCTGTTCTTTTTCTAATTATTGGAGATGTTGGTTTAAAGTGTAGATTTTGGCTCTTTCTTCTTTTTTGATGTATGCATTTATTGCTATAAATTGGCCTCTGATCACTGCTTTTCTTGTGTCCCAAAGACTTGGATATGTTGTGTTTTCATTCTCTTTTGATTCAAGGAATTTTTGAATTTCATTTTATTTCTTCTTTTACCCAGTCTTTCTTAAGGAAGGTGTTGTTCAGTTTCAATGTGTTTCTTCTTTTTCTGTTGATCTTCCTATTGTTGATTTCTGATTTGATAGCATTGTGATCTGAGAAGATGCTTTGCAGTATTTCAGTGTTTTTAAATTTATTAAGGCTTGCTTTATGGCCTAACTTAAGGTCTATCATGGAAAGTGTTCCATGTGCACTGGAAAAGAATGTGTATTGTTGTTGGGTAAAGTGCTCTATAGATCTCTGTAAGGTCAAATTGGTGGATTGTATTGTTTAGCTCTTCTGCATCTTTGCTGAGTTTCTTTCCAGTTGTTCTATCTTTCATTGAAAGTGGTGTATTAAAGTCTCCTACTACGACCGTAGAGTCATCTATTTGCCTTTTCAACTCTTTTAAAATCTGATTTATGTATTTTGGTGCTCTTTCATTGGGTCCATAGATATTTAT
>NW_006936222.1:0-807 GCF_000298275.1 Orycteropus afer afer
ATTCCTTGAATCAAATGAGAATGAAAACAAAACATACCAAAATCTTTGGGACACAGCAAAAGCAGTGATCAGAGGCCAATTTATAGCAATAAATGAACACATCATAAAAGAAGGGAAAGGCAAAATCAACACTTCAAACCAACATCTCAAACAATTAGAAAAAGAACAGCAAGAAAAGCCTACAGTCACCACAAGAAAGGAAATAAAGATTGAAGCAGAAATCAATGGAACAGAAAACAGAAGGGCAATAGAAAAAATCAACAAGACCAGAAGTTGGTTTTTTGAAAAGATTAACAAAATTGACAAACTGCTGGCAAATTTAACAAAGGAAAAGAGGGAGAAAATACAAAGAACATAAATAAGAAAGAAAATGGGTGACATCACAACAGAACCAACTGAAATAAAAAGGACAATATCAGGATACTATGAAGAACTGCACTCCAACAAATCTGAAAATCTGGAGGAAATGGACAGCTTTCTGGAAACACACTACTTACCTAAACTAACACAGATTGATGTGGAAAAGTTGAACAGGCCCATCCTAAAAGAAGAAATTGAACAGTTCATCAAAAAATTACCAACTAAAAGAAGTTCTAGCCCAGATGGTTTTACTGGAGAATTCTACAAAACACTCAGAGAAGAACTGATACCAATCCTACTGAAACTATTCCAAAACATAGAAAAGGATGGAATCCTCCCTAACTCATTTTAGGAAGCAAGCATAACCTTGATACCAAAACCAGGCAAGACATCACTCAAAAGGAAAACTACAGACCAATATCCCTCATGAATATAGATGCAAAAATC
>NW_006936222.1:2184-2836 GCF_000298275.1 Orycteropus afer afer
CAGATGATTGGGACCTTCTAAAAATTAAATTTTTATGTGCTTCCAAAGACTTCTCCAAAAGAGTCCAAAGAGAACCTACAGATTGGGAAAAAAAAAATATTTTGTAATGACATATATGACAAGGGACTTATCTCTAGAATTTATAGAAAACTCCAACACCTCAACAACAAAAAGACAAACAATCCAATTGAAAAATTGGCAGAAGACATGAATAGACACTTCACTAAGGAGGATATTCAAGTGGCCAACAAACATATGGAGAAATGCTCATGATCATTGGCTATTAGAGTGATGCAAATCAACCCAACAGTGAGATGCCATCTTGCTCCAGCACTAGTAGCAAAATTCAGCAGGACAGAAAATAACAAATGCTGGTGAGGTTGTAGAGAGATTGGGACTCTCATACACTGCTGCTGAGACTGTGAAATCGTACAACCATTGTGGAAAGCAGTATGGATATTCCTTCAAAAGTTGGAATTAGAAATACTATTTGACCCAGCCATTCTATTACTAGGTATATACCCTAAAGAAATGAGAGCCATGACAAGAACAGATACATGCACACCCATGTTCATCGCAGCACTATTTACAATAGCCAAAAGATGGAAATAACCTAGGTGTCCATCAACTGAGGAATGGATAACCAAACTAT
>NW_006936223.1:0-527 GCF_000298275.1 Orycteropus afer afer
GTCAAATCTGACTCATAGTGACTGCTCCCTGGGTTTCCCAGGCAGTATCTCTACAGAAGCAGATTGCCCAGTCTTCATTCCAAGGAGTGGCTGGTGGGTTTGAACCACCAGCCTTCTGGTTAGCAGTCAGATGCCTTAGGCACTACACCACCAGAGCTCCCATAAGGAGCAAAGGCCAAACCAAACCTACTGCTGTGGAGTAGATTCCAACCCTCAGTGCCGCTAGAGGACAGAGTGGAACTGCCCCACAGGGTTTCCAGGGCTGTGAGCTTTAAGGAAGTTCTTTGTCCATGGAGCTGAACATGGTTCGAATGGCTGGCCTTTCAGTTAGCAGCTGAGGTCTTAACTACTGTGCCACTAAGGCTCCTTAAGGTACTTACAACCAAAAAACCAGACCCCTTGCCTGAGTCCATTCTGACTCAAAGCAACCCTGAATGACAAAGAAGAACTTTGCCATAGAGTTGCTGAGGCAGTAATCTTTACAGAGGCAAGCTGCCTTGTCTTTCTCCTACATAGCAGCTGGTGGG
>NW_006936223.1:3362-4081 GCF_000298275.1 Orycteropus afer afer
TGCCACCGCATTGATCACTCACATTTGGTACACTGCCCTTCTCTTCACCCAAGTCAATACTTGTCTCTACCTGTCTAGCAGTGTTCCCTCCTCTCTCCTCATACTCCTGGTAACCAACAAAGAAAATTTCCTTCCTTATATAAACCTTTCCTGGACTTTATACAATAATGAACTAATCACAATATTTATCCTTCTGTGTGATTGACTTCACTCAGCATAATGTCCTCGCAAGTTCGTCCACATTATGCATTGTTTTGCAGATTCTGTGTTACTCTTTAGGGTTGCATAGTGTTCCATTGTGTGTATATACCATAGTTTGGTTATCTATTCTTCTGTTGATGGGCACCTACATTGTTCCATCTTTGTGCTATTGTAAATAGTGCTGTAATGAACATGGTTGTGCATATATCTGTTCTTGTCCTGGCTCTCACTTCTTTAGAATATACACCTAGTAATGGAATTGCTTGGCCAAATCGTAATTCTAATTCCAAATTTATAAGGAATTGCCATACTGCTTTCCACAGTGGTTGTACCATTTTACAGTCCTGCCAGCAGTGTATAAGAGTCCCAATCTCTCCACATCCTCGCCAGCATTTGTTATTTGCTGTCTTGTTGAACCTTGCTATCAGTGCTGGGGTGAGACAGTATCTCATTGTTGTTTTGATTTGCATCTCTCTGATGGCCAATGATTGTGAGCATCTCTTCATGTATTAGCTGGC
>NW_006936224.1:0-971 GCF_000298275.1 Orycteropus afer afer
CAACCAAAGCCATGGTATTTTCAATCACTTCTTATGCATGTAAGAGCTGGAAAATGAATAAGGAACACTGAAGAAGAGTTGATGCTTTTGAGTTTTGGTGTTGGAGAAAAATCCTAAGAGTACCATGGTCTGCTGAAAGGACTAACAAATCTGTCCTGGAAGAAGTGCAGCCAGAATGCTCTTTGGGAGCGAGAATGGTCAGACTTTGTCTGACCTACTTTGGCCATGTTGTCAGGAGGGACCTTCCCTAGAGAAGGATATCATGCTTGGTAAAGTAGAAGGTCAACAAAGAAAGGGAAGGCCCTCAACGTGATGGATAGACACAGTGACTGCAATGATGGTCTCAAGTATAGCAAGGATCATGAGGTTGGCACAAGACCGGGCAGTGTTTCTGCTGTGCTATGAGTTGGAGACAACTTGAATGCACCTAATAACAACAACAACAACCTAAGTTCCAAACCCAACCTGTTGCCATCAAGTTGATTCTGAGTCATCGTGACCCTGTAGGGCAGAGTAGAACTGCCCTGTAGGTTTTCCAAGGCTGTAATCTTTACAGAAGCAGACTTTCACACATTTGTTCCACAGAGTGGCCAGTGGGTTGGAATTGCTGACCTTTGGTTAACTGCTGAGTGCTTACCAACTGTGCCACCAGTACTCTTTAACCTAAGGTAAGTGCCTAATTTTTTTTTTAAGAATTAAATATGCTATGTAGAAGTAACAGGCAATGATTAGAGAAAAAGACAAATGTCAACAAAGAAAAAATATTAAAAGAAATCATTTTAAAAAAACTTCACTGAACTGAAAGAACTCGTATCTTCAGATTGAAAGGACCTGCCAAGACCTGAGAAGGATGAGTGTGTGTGTATGTGTGTGTGTGTATGGGGGGCACATTTAGATATATTACATCCTGGGAATGTCTCTAAGCTTCTCAGAGAAAAATAAAATTTACAAACTACCAGGCAGAGAAAACA
>NW_006936224.1:3931-4425 GCF_000298275.1 Orycteropus afer afer
CTCAGCCTCAAAACTCACATCAACACATCACCATGGTAGGACAAACTGACAGACAAGTTTGTCTCCCTGTTGGAAACCTCTCATACCACCCTTACTTGGGTTCCTGTGGCTGACTGCTCCTCTGTCCTGGATCTTGGGCCTTTTAATCCCCCCTTCTCCTGCTCTCCTGCCCTGCTACTTTGGGCATGCTTGAGTTCCCTCTCCTCACCTGGATCCCTGCGGCTGACTGCTCCTCTGTCCAGGTTCCTGGCTTTTAATCCCCTTTCTCCCACTCTCCTGCCCTGCTACTTTGGGCGTGCCTGAGTTCTCTCTCCTCCCATGGATCCCTGTGGCTGACGGAAATAATGCTGGAACTTACATGGTAGAATTTTGCAAGACCAATGACTTGTTCATTGCAAACACCTTTTTTCAACAACACAAATGGTGGCTGTACAGGTGGACTTCACCAGATGAAACACACAAGAATCAGATTGACTACATCTGTGGCAAGAGGC
>NW_006936225.1:0-460 GCF_000298275.1 Orycteropus afer afer
ATAGAAATACCACCTGGGAAACCGAAGGAGGGGTCTCTATGAGTGGAACTGACTTGATGACAGTGAGTTTGGTTTGGTTTTTGGTTCATAGGCATGTGAGAGCTGGACAATGAGTAAGGACTGAAGAAGAGTTGATGCTTTTGAGTTGGCAAAGAACACTGAAAGTACCGTGGAATGCCAAAAGAACTAACAAATCTGTCCTGGAAGAAGTGCAGCCGGAATGCTGCTGAAAGTGAGAATGGCCAGATGTCGTCTCACCTACTTTGGTCACATTGTCAGAAGGGACCATTCCCTGGAGAAGGATATCTTGCTTAGTTAAGTGGCAGGTCAGTGAAAAGGGGGAAGGTCCTCAGTGAGATGGCTTGACACAGTGGCTGCAACGATGGGCTCAGGTATAGCAAGGATTGTGAGGCTGGCACAGAACCAAACAGTGTTTTGTTCTGTTGCACATAGGGTCTCT
>NW_006936225.1:1719-2790 GCF_000298275.1 Orycteropus afer afer
GGGTTTGAACCGCCAGCCTTCTGGTTAGCAGTCAAGTGCCTTAGCCACTATGCTACCAGAGCTCCCATGGGACAGAGTAGAACTGCCCGATAGGGTTTCCAAGGCTGTAAATGTTTACAGTACCAAACTTTTTCCCATAGAGTGACTGGTAAGTTTAAATTGCTTACCTTTTAGCAGCTGAGCACCTTAACCACTGCACCACCAGGGCTCCTTAACCATTGGTACTCCAATATAAAACCCAATGTCCACCCCCTGTCCCACCCTCAGAACATCCAGTGGTAGCACAAGTTCCCCTGCTCGCTTTTCCTGTGACATTATCTGGTCACATGTACACACTAGTCTTTCCTGTAGCCAGGGATACACCATCTGCCTCACCTCTACGCACTTGTCCTGTTACAGAGTCTTCTGGGAATCTTCCCTCCGCTCCTCTGAGCACGTCCACCACTTCCCTCCCCACCCCACCCCATAAAATATTTGTCATTCTCCTACATATCTCAGCTTTGGCAGGAAGCCCACCTTCTTCCCCTGTCTAAGGCACAGGCTGTTCCTGCTCCTGCCTGAGGCCTTTTCTCATCTTATTACCTGACCACATTCCCCACCTGTGTGTTCTAGCTGCTTCTCCAGTGGCATCCTGTTCTCATCTCTGTCACATTGTTTTAGTGTTTGATCCCACCCCTTGCCAGACTGCAGCTATCCACATATCCCATTCTCTTCACCCGAAGCCCCATCGTATCAAATCCTTATGTGTACACTTCATGGCCAAATCATCCTTCTTGATGGATTGGCTGGGCCTCTTCCATTCTGATCACCGGAGCAAGCCGTTGATAATTATGCACATGTGTGCATGCATGGTCATCTGTCATTAGGGTCATCTGTCATTAGGGCCGTCTGTCATTAGGGTGGTCTTGTGTTTTCGTCCCAATTCTTTGGCAGCAAGAGCTAGCTTACCCTTCCTGTGAACTCTCCATCAAGTCGTCATCTCTAGACCAAGGACACATAGCAAATGAGGCTGCCAGAGAGATTTACTTATAGAAAGTGCCTATTCTGGATAAACACTATTGCAAGTGCTTT
>NW_006936226.1:0-2734 GCF_000298275.1 Orycteropus afer afer
TGACTGTTGCTCTGTCTGGCTTCCTGGCTTTTATCCCCTTTCTCCTGCTCTTCCAGCCTGCTACTCTGGGTGGGCCTGAGTTTCCTCTCCTCACCTAATCCCTTCAGCTGATTGCTCTTCTCTCTGGCTTCCTGGCTTTTTATCCCCTTTCTCCTGCTTTTCCTGCCTGCTACCTTGGGCATCCCTGAGTTGTCTCTCCTCACCTATAACCCTGGGGCTGACCGAGCCTGTGTATAGCAGAATGAAATACTGCCTGGTCCTGAACTATCCTCACAATTGTTTCACACTTGAGCCCCTTCTTGCAGCCACTGTGTCAGTCCATCTTGGTGAGGGTCTTCCTCTTTTTTTGCTGATGCTCTATTTTACCCGCCATGATATCCTTCTCCAGGGATTGGTCCCTTCTGACAACATAACCAAAGTACATGAGATGAAGTCTGGCCATTCTCACTTCTAAGGGCATTCCGGCTGCACTTCTTCCAAGACAGATTTGTTCATTCTTCTGACAGTCCAAGTATTTTCAATATTCTTCAACACCACCGGAATTCAAATGCATCAATTCTTCTTCGGTTTTCCTTATTCATTGTCTAGCTTTCACATGCATATGAGGTGATTGAAAATGCATGGCTTGGTCAGGCAAACCTCAGTCTTCAAAGGACATCTTTGCTCTTTAACACTTTAAAGAGGACTTTTGTAGTAGATTTGCCCAATGCAGTATGATGTCTGATAGCTTGAATGCTGCTTCCATGAGCATTGATTATGGATCCAAGTAAAATGAAATCCTGACAATATCAATTATTTTTCCATTTACTGTGATGCTGCTTAGTGGTCCAGTTCTGAGGATTTTTGTTTTCTTTATAAGGTGTAATCCACAGTGAAGGTTGTAGGTTTTGATCTTCATCAGTAAGTGCTTCAAGTCTTCTTCACTTTTGGCAAGCAAGGTTGTGTCATCTGCATATTGCAGGTTGTTAATGAGTCTTCCTGCAATCCTGATGCCATGTTCTTCTTCATGTAGTCCAGTTTCTTCAATTATTTGCTCAGCATACAGATTAAGTAAGTATGGTGAAAGGGTACAACACTGACACACTCCCTTCCTGATTTTAAACCATGCAGAATCCCCTTGTTCTGTTTGAACAACAGCCTCTTGGCCTATGTACAGGTTCCTTCTGACCACAATTCAATGTTCTGGAATTCCCAATCTTCACAATATTATCCATAATTTGTTATGAACCACACAGTCAAATGCCTTAGCATAGTCAATAAAACACAGGTAAACATCTTATTGGTATTTCTTTGCTTTCAGTGAAGATCCTTCTGACATCATCAGTGATATTCTCTGTTCCATGCCTTCTTCTGAATTCACAAAGGTTACAGGTACATTGACAGGGAACTGCCAGAAATTCAAACCAGAGTCCAAAGAGGGCCTGGCAAGATAAGCACTGGGGCGGGAGAATGACAACTTGGTGGCTGGTTGAATGTGGGGTCTGAAGGAGGAGTCACGGACAATGCCCAGATTTCTAATTGCATTAATAGTTGTCCTTGGCAGAGAAGCAGACTGGGTGAGGAGGAGAGGTCAACTAATTTGGGTACACTGAGTTAAATGGGCTTTGGGCATCTGTAGGAGCCCTGGTGGCACAGTGTTTAAAGCGTTAAGCTGCTAACCACAAGGTTGATTGTTCAAATCCACCAGCCACTCTGCAGAAGAAAGGAGAGGTAGGCTGCTTCCTTAAAGATTGTTGTTATGTACCATGGAGTTGGACCCAACTCATAGTGACCCCTCCTTGGGTTTCTGAGGTGGTATCACTATGGAAGTAGATTGCTCCACCTTCCTTCTGAGGAGTGGCTGGTGGGTTTGAACCACCAGCCTTCTGGTTAGCAGTCAAGTGCCTTAGGCACTAAGCTACCAGAACTCCCTTCTGTAAAGATTACAGCCTTGGAAACCCTCAGTTCTACTCTGTCCTACAGGGTTGCTATGAGTCAGAATCAAACTGACAACAGATTTGCTTTGATACTGATTGAGCTGTCCCCATGGTCAGTGGGTGGTTGCAGGAAAGCCACGACCCTGTGGGGACAGTGCAGAAACGTTGGAAGGGTATGGAGGGAGTGGCCTAGGTGGAGCAGTTGTGGAGCCCATGGATGGAGACACACACACATTCCCACACCTTCACACTGGTCTGCTCCCGGTTACTCACAGGAGCTGCCTCGGCCCCCAGCCTTTGCCATGCTGTTCCCTCTGCCTGGAATGACCTTAGTTCCTTTTCCCTTAATTTCCTTTTTGGCATAGTGCCCAAGGCATTTGACTGCCAACCAGAAGCCTAGTAGTTCAAACCCACGAGCCACTTCTTGGAAGGAAGACCGGGCAATCTACTTCTGTAGAGACAGCACCTCGGAAACCCAAGGAGGGGTTGCCAAGGGTGGGATTCGACTCAATGGCAATGAGTTGTTTTATTTTTGTTTTTTAAATTAGACCTCAGGAGAAAGGGGATAAAAGCCAGGAAGCCAGAGAGAAGAGCAATCAGCCGAAGGGATTAGGTGAGAAGAGGAAACTCAGGCCTGCCCAGAGTAGCAGGCCGGAAGAGCAGGAGAAAGGAGATAAAAGCCTTGAACCAGGACAGAAGAGCAGTCAGCCCCAGGGATACAGGCGAGGAGAGACAACTCATGGACACCCAAAGAAGCAGGCCAGAAGAGCAGGAAAAAGGGGATTAAAAGCCAGGAAGCCAGACAGAGCAATAGTCAG
>NW_006936227.1:0-971 GCF_000298275.1 Orycteropus afer afer
CTTGGCTCAAAGCAATGAATACCAGAAAGATGTTTACTTGTGTTTTACTGACTGTGCAAAAGCATTTGATTGTGTGGATCATAACAAATTATGGACAACATTGAGAAGAATGGGAATTCCAGAGCACTTAATTGTGCTCATGAGAAACCTGTACATAGACCAGAAAGCTATCATTCAAACAGAATAAGGAGACACTGCGTGTTTTAAAATCAAGAAGGGAGTGTTGTATCTTTTCACCATACTTACTTAATCTATATGCTGAGCATACAATCCAAGAAGCTAGACTGTATGAAGAAGAACATGGCATCAGGATTGGAGGAAGACTCATTAACAACCTGCGTTATGCAGACAACACAACTTTGCTTGCTGAAAGTGAGGATGACTTGAAACACTTACTGATGAAGATTGAAGACTGTAGGCTGCAGTATGGATTACATCTCAGTATGAAGAAAACAAAAATCCTCACAATGGGACCAATAAGCAGGATCATGATAAATGGAGGAAGGATTGAAGTTGTCAGAGACTGCGTATTACTTGGTTCTACAGTCAACACCAATGGAAGCTGCAGTCAAGATATCAGACATCGTATAGCATTGGGCAAATCTGCTGCAAAGGACCTCTTTCAAGTGCTGAATAGCAAAGATGTTTCCTTGAATACTAAGGTGCGCTTGACACAAGCCATGGTATTTTCAGTTTTCTCATATGCATGTGAGAGCTGGACAGTGAAAAAGGATGACTGAAGAAGAGTTGATGCTTTTGAGTTGTGGTGTTGGTGAAGAATGCTGAAAGTACCGTGGAGTGCTAAAAGAACTAACAAATCTGTCCTGGAAGAAGTGTAGCCGGAATACTCCTTCGAAGCGAGAATGGCCAGACTTCGTCAAGTAAACAAGGCATCACCTTTTGACTCAGAAATGTGGTTACATCATCCATATGTGTTGTTAAATCTGTCTTTAGTCAAAAGAGCAAGGTCA
>NW_006936227.1:3049-3815 GCF_000298275.1 Orycteropus afer afer
ATTTAAAGCCTGAGATCCAGTGAGGTCACCAAGGGAGTGAGGGGAAAGAGAGAAGAGGGGAGGAGTAAGGACTGAGCCCTTGGGTCAGGAAGAAGAGGAGGAGGCAGTAGAGGGGGCTAAGAAAGAGCAGCCAGGGAGGTAGGAGAACCAGGAATGGGGTGGATGTCCCCCAAGTCAACCGAAGAAAATATATCTAGGAGGAGGTAGTGCCCAGTGGGGTCATGTGGCATACGAGGTGTAGTTACTTCCAACACTACCCAGCAGGACAGTATTTCTGCATGCAGCCCTTGAGGACTGTTTCAGGCCCAATGAAGAAGCAGCGTCAGTGTGCTTAATGGGAACCTCACCAACCTCAATGCACTTAGAGGGATGATTGTGATATTTTCTTAAGGGGAAAGGAGAAGTGGCTTCAGTCAGTCACCAGTAAACTGGGAAGATTTGGCCAGATTAGTGGATTTCAATCTAGGCTCTGGGCTCTGATGAGTCTTACGGCCGTAGGGACCTGAGGGGGTGCAGAGATAAGGTGGAGAAACTTCCCACCTCTACCCTCCATATACATCTCACCAGGATTGTTTCCCTTCTATGTGTTTTTTTTTTTTTTTAATTTTTTACTTTTTTTCCACTTTTGTGGACTCTATCTATGTTATAGATAGACTTATCTATAAGATGTGTTTGAAAAAAAAGGGATTTTCTTGCCAGAGAAAATTTGAAAACCACTGGCCTGGATGATAAAGAGCTCTGGTGGTGTAGTGGTTAAATCACTTGT
>NW_006936228.1:0-488 GCF_000298275.1 Orycteropus afer afer
GAGGTCTCTTTCCTTTCCATATAAAGTTAGTGATAGATTTTTCCATATCCCTAAAGAATGCTGATGGGCTCTGGATTCGGATTGCATTGAATGTATAGATTCTTTTGGGTAGAACTGACATTTTTACAATGTTCAATCTTCCTATCAACGAGCATGGAATGTTCTTCCATATATGTAGATCTCTTATGGTTTCTTGAAGTAATCTTACATAGTTTTCTTTGTACAGGTCTTTTGTGTCCATTGTAAATGGTATTGATTTCCTTATTTCTTTTTCATCCATCTCTTTGCTGGTGTAGAGGAATCCAACTGATTTTTGAATGTTGATCTCATGTCCTGCCATGATGCTAAATCTCTCAATTAGTTCCAGTATATTTTTGTCTGAGTCTCTTGTGGTTTCTAGGTATAGGATCATATCATCAAAAACTAGGGATAGTTTGACTTCTTCCTTACCAATTTGGATGCCTTTGATTTCCCTTTCTTGCCTTATG
>NW_006936228.1:2823-3553 GCF_000298275.1 Orycteropus afer afer
GATATTTATTATGGTTATATCTTCATGTTCAGTTGATCCTTTAATCATTATATAATGTCCTTCCTTGTCTCATATGCTGGTTTTTGTCTTAAAGTAATTTTTATCAGAAATTAATATTGCCACGCTTGCTCTCTTATAATTGCCATTTGCTTGATATATCTTTTTCCAACCTTTGATTTTTAGTCTATTTTTGTCTTTATTTCGAAGGTGTGTCTTTTGTAGACAGCATATTGATGGTTTTTGTTTTCTTATCCAATCTGCAACTCTCCATCTCTTGAGTGGTGCATTTAATTCATTAACATTCAGTATAATTATGGATAAGTTTGAATTTTTTGCTGTCATTTTGTTATGTGTTTTTCATGGTGTCCCTGATTTCCTTGTGCCATAGTATTTTCTATGTTGAGCTCATTATGTTTATGAATTGTGTTATAATTTCCTTTGTTGCTTTGTTTTAGTATATGCTGAGTATTTTGTGCTTGTCCTCTTTTTTACTGTGATGTGCAGGTTTATCATTTTTCTTTGAGGTTATCCTATGGTTTATAATTTTCTCCCCAAGTTTAGAACAGTCCATTCTATCTTGCAACTCTCTTAACTTCTTCACGTTTTAGAAGTTCTGTAACTACACAGTCTTTACACTCTTTTTTGTTTGTAGTTGTCCTCACTTGCCAATTGATGTCTCTGGATCCCTGTTACAATCTTGTAAGCTCATTTTACTTTGGATATGTCCATA
>NW_006936229.1:0-840 GCF_000298275.1 Orycteropus afer afer
TTAGAAAAACAATCAGTATCATCCACAAGTAAATAAAACAAAGGAGAAGAACCACATGATCACATCAATTGATGCAGAAAAGGCATTTGATAAAACCCAACACCCATTCCTGATCAGAACTCTCAGTAAAATAAGAGTAGAAGGGACATTCCTCAACATAATAAAGGGCATCTATGCAAAACCAGTAGCTCCTTTGGTGTAGTCCCTAAAGGACTTGACTGCCAACCTGAAGACTGGCAGTTCAAACCCACCAGCCACTCCTTGGAAGAAAGGTTGGGCAATCTTCTCCTGTAGTGATGCTGCCTTGGAAACCCAAGGAAGAGTCACTATGAGTCGGATCCAACTCAACAGCACATAACAACAACAACAACATGCAAAAGCAGCAGCCAACATTATACTCAATGGAGAGAGACTGACACCATTCCTCTTGCAAGCAGGAACCAGACAAGAATGCCCTCTATCACCACTTCCATTCAACATTGTATTGGAAGTCCTACCCAGGGCCATAAGGCAAGAAAGGAAAATCAAAGGCATCCAACTTGGTAAAGAAGAAGCAAACTATCCCTATTTGCTCATGACATGATCCTATACCTAGAAAACCCAAGAGACTCAGTAAAAAATCTACTGGAACTAATTGAGAGATTTAGTTTCATCGCAGGATACAAGATCATCATCCAAAAATCAGTTGTATTCCTCTACACCAGCAAAGAGATTGCTGAAAAAGAAATAAAGAAATCAATACCATTTACAATATTGTTGTTGTTGTTATGTGCCGTCAAGTCGGCCGCGACTCATAGCAACCCCTCCTTAGGTTTCTGAGCCAGTATCACTATGGAAGTT
>NW_006936229.1:3510-4011 GCF_000298275.1 Orycteropus afer afer
TGTTTAAAACCCAGCGAAATGCACCTGGTGCACAGGTAACAGCCCAGGTTATAGACTGAGACAGACTAGGAAGAAGGAAGAGGCCGTCCACTTCTGAAAAAATTGGCCAGGGAAAACCTTATGAATAGCAAAAAAACACTGTTTGGTACATTACCACGCACCTTTAGGAATAGTCCGTTTAGGCTAAAAGGTTCTCAAAATGGAACTGGGAAAGAGCTGAAACATCTGAGTAAATCCAGCCTTACTCATATGGATAAGAGAAAGCTTTCAAGACCTTCATTCGGTGATGTGGCACCACTCAAATGGAAGAGAAACAGCCGCGGACATCCATTAATCATCGGAACACGAAATGTATGAAGTATGAATCCACGAAAATTGGAAGTTGTCAAAAAGGAAATGGAACGTGTAAAGATTGATATTCTCGGCATTAGTGAGCTGAAATGGACTGGTTTTGGCCATTTTGAATCAGACAACCATATGATCTACTATGCTGGGAATGAC
>NW_006936230.1:0-617 GCF_000298275.1 Orycteropus afer afer
AGCTGAGTCGTTGTTCAGCAGCCTGCCATGCACTGCGAACCTTGGAACTTTCAATGGACTTGAATCAATGGCCTGCCACGTGGTTTGGTAACATCAGGACTGTGCCATTTTTTGTTGACCTTGGGCTTGTGAGCCTCAGCAGCCAGTAGCTGTGTGACTGAAGAGACTCCTCTAGCTTCAGTGGGCCAGGGGCAAGAGGCAGAGCTGAAGCCCGAGGTCAACGGGCTTTCACACATCCCCTAGAGCCTAGCACTTTGAACTCGGACTTCTAGCCTCCTGAACTGTAAGAGAAGAAACTCCTGTTTGTTCAAGCATCCCGTTTGTGGTATATTCCTGTCAGAGCTGCACTAGGGAACCAGGACATGAAGTCTGGCCATTCTCGCTTCCGAGAAGCCTTCTGGCTCGACTTCTCCAGGACGGATTGGTTTGTTATTTTGCCGTGGTATTTTCAGCATTCCTCACCAGCACCACAACTCAGAAGCATGAACACTTCTTCAGTCTTCCTTATTCGTTGTCCAGCTCTCACATGCATATGAGGCGATTGAAAATGCCGTGGCTTGGGTCAGGCCCACCTTAGTCTTCAAAGTGACACCTTTGCTTCTTAACACTTTAAGGAA
>NW_006936230.1:2677-3187 GCF_000298275.1 Orycteropus afer afer
AAATTCTGTCATGGGATCTCCAGCATAATTTCTGTCACCAAGGCCATATTTTCCAACTACTGGTGATTCTTCTTTGTTTCCAACTTCTACATTCCAATCACCAGTGATAATCAGCACATCTTGATTGCATGTTTGGTCAATTTCAGAATGCAGAAGTTAGTAAAAATCTTCCATTTCCTCATCTTTGGCTTTAGCAATTAATTGGTGCATAAATTTGAAAAATAGTAGTATTCACTGGTCTTCCTTGTGGGCATATGGATATTATCCTATCATTGACAGCATTGTACTTCAGGACAGATCTTGAAACATCCATTGTGGTGATGAGTGCCACACCATTCCTCTGCAAATTGTCATTCCCAGCACAATAGATCATATGGTTGTCTGATTCAAAATGGCCAGACCTGGTCCATTTCAGCTCACTAATGCCTAGGATATCAATCTTTATGGGTTCCGTTTCATTTTTGACAACTTCTAGTTTTCCTAGATTCATACTTTGTACATTCCATTTTC
>NW_006936231.1:0-2787 GCF_000298275.1 Orycteropus afer afer
TCCCTTCTTGATTTTGAACCATGCAGCATCCCTTTGTTCTGTTTGAACAACAAACACCCTCCTGATCTATGTAGAGGTTCTTCATGAGTGAAATCAAGTATTCTGGAATTCCTATTCTTGTCAATGTTATCCACAATTTGTTATGATCCACACAATTGAATGCTTTTGCATTGCAATAAAACATAAGTAAACATCTTTCTGGTATTCTTTTCTTTCAGTTAAGATCCATCTGACATCAACAATATCCCTCATTCCACCATCTCTTCTGAATCCAGCTTGCATTTCTAGAAACTCTTTATCAATATAATGCTGCAACCATTTCTGAATTATCTTCAGTAAAATTTTCATAGGTACAAAAAGCCTTCTGTGTCATTAATAACTGGGAGTTTGGATGCAAGATACGTTACTACAAATGCAAAGCATCTAAAAATGGAATATTTGTGTCAAAAGAGTAATATTTGAGAGGAATGGACTGTATGTGACTGATGTATGTACTGAAACAGTAACCGCATACATCATTTCTGACCCTACAGCTCTATGCCTTGAGATTGACATTGTGCCCTAGAAGCCTCACTTGGCCAAGAAGTGGGAAATGGGATAAAGTAACTGGAGAGGAAAGCTGGAGTGAAGCCTGAATGAGAAAACCATGAAATGACAATGAGCAGTGATGTCTCCAGTATATGATCAGGCATTACTCACTCACTGAACTTGAATAACAAAAATTACTTCTTCTGGTGGCATAGTGACTAAGGCATTTGACAGCTAACCAGAAGGCTGGTGGTTCAAATCCACCAGCCACTCCTCGAAAGGAAAATTGAGCAATCTTCTTCCGTAATGATACCACCTTGGAAACCCAAGGAGAGGTCACTTTGGGTTAGATCTGATTTGATGGTAGTGGGTTTTTTATAGTAATGGAGCCAGAAAGCTAGGGAATTTGATTAAATAGCTCACAATCAAAGTAATGTAATTGGCCAGTTAACAGAGATTGTTGGAATTAAAAATATATACTGTACTTAATTTTAACACTATGACTCAAGATAGTGCTGAAAATACAAGATACACGAGTTTTGGCTCCATTTCTATGATGAGTACAAGACAAAGTCCTATCTGTGTGTTAAGAGTTGTTCAAATAATTCATAGGAGAACATTTACTCAGTTACAAGAAATCCATTTAAGAAATAGTTATCTATGTCCAGTGTATGTTAGAGAAGCAATATAAAGCCTATTGTTAACTCTATATACTTTCTTAGAAGAATTTCAAGCATTTTACAGGCTTTATAGCTGGAGCTGATTGGTAATCCTTAGAGGCACCCCTCACTCCCCACCTACTATTGAACTGAACATCTATGATCTACTGTATGCTACTGAAGGACACATTCAGAGGTGTGTCCATCAAAGTCCTCACCAATATCAGTCCTAAAAGAGAATCTGCCACAACTGTTAAGATGCAGAAAATATGCTACAAGCCCTCATCTGAAAGATTATGTTTAAGGAGGATTTTCATCCTGCCTTCCCCAGAAATCACATGCAGCATTGTGATAATCTAGTCCCCATCAGTCATCTGAAACAACATTTGTTCAGTTCCTATCTGGAGCTGGGATATGGAAGCAGACATAGCTTTCAGGATGGGAATAGAACTTACTTTGTCATAAACACTTTGAGTTATGTTTTCATATGTTGTTACTGTAATAGTTCATTGTTTCTTTTCCTCTATTGACCCATTGCTTCTTCCTTTGGAACTGGAAGTAATTTGAGGTTGAAGTTTATGTGTTTACATATCTGTTAGGCTGAAAAAATCAATGAATGAGGTCATCAGAAAATGGGAAGCTTGTGAATGAACCTATGATGTAACCAGCAATATTGAATTACCCAATATGCATAGTAACCAAAGATTTAATTGTGCTTACTTACTAATACATAGTGAACAATTTCACATTTTTTTTCCTGCTTCTAAGTATGGCTAGTATTTGTCTCTCTCTTACCTCCACAGTACAGAATCAAAGCCTACTTTCAAGTTCACAAACCCTGAAAGGATGGAGTAACCAGGAAGAAAGATAAGCACAGCTTACTTGTGCTTAATTGCAAATCAGTAGTGAACAATCTAACATGTTTTTCACTATATCAAAGTTTGAAAATGCTACCTTTCTCAGCCAAAGATGGAAACAGCTGTTTTCTCCAATTAACTCTTTCTCGTATTGGAATCCTTCCTTCGAATCTTGTGTTAACCAATTATGCTTCTCTTCTTTCACTACGGAATAGAATCCGAGCAATTCCAAAAACTTGGAGCACAACTAAATGTATTAATATGTGAAGAGATGCAGAGAAAGACAGTGGATACCATGGTTAAACCTAATATCTGTCGTTCCCTTTCTTAAAGGTTCATGAAAGCACACATATACACACAGAGCATACACTCAACCTTTCTTGTGTAAGTAGCAGAAGTGATGTGAAATGGCTGGTGAAAGCAGAGGGAGGTGTGTGCACTTTGGAAAGGAGAGAATACCTGACAGAGGAAGAAACCATTGCAAGTAAGTTTTATTTAAAGTTTTATTTCAACCACTGCTTGAAGGTTAACAAGGAGCATTGCACATAGGGAAAGTCAGCAGTCTCCCACTCTCCTTAATAGGAAGAGAAAGACAGTGAGTTCTAAAGAATACAGGGTCTAATTTATTTTAGAATTCTAAATTATTTTAGAAGATTTTAATTTAATTTTATTTTATTGTGATTTGGGTGAAGATTTACAGAGCAAATTCACTTTCCATACAGCAGTTCACATATACTTTGTCT
>NW_006936232.1:0-582 GCF_000298275.1 Orycteropus afer afer
CTTTATTATGTTGAGGAATATCCCTTCTATTCCTATTTTGCTGAGAGTTTTGATCAGGAATGGGTGTTGGATTTTACCAAATGCCTTTTCTGCAACAAGTGATATGATTGTATAGTTCTTTTGTTTTATTTATGTGGTGGATGACGTTGATTGTTTTTTAATGTCGAACCATCTCTGCATACCTGATATGAACCCCACTTAGTCATAATGAATGATTTTCTTGATGTGTTATTGGAGTCTATTGGCTAGGATTTTGATGAAGATTTTTGCATCTATATTCATTCATGAGGGATATTGTTCTGTAGTTTTTCTTTTGAATAATATCTTTCCCTGGTTTTAGTATCAAGGTTATGCTTGCTTCATAAAATGAGTTAAGGAGAATTCCATCCTTTTTTATGTTTTGGAATAGTTTGAGTAAGAATGGTGTCAGTTCTTCTCTGAATGTTTGGTGAAATTTTCCAGTGAAACTGTCTGAGCCAGGACTTTTTTTTGTTGGTAATTTTTTGATGACCTGTTCGATTTCTTCTTTTATTATGGATCTGTTCAACTTTTCCATATCAGTCTGTATTAGTTTAGGTAAGT
>NW_006936232.1:2702-3480 GCF_000298275.1 Orycteropus afer afer
GGGTTTTGTTTTCTTATCCAATCTGCAACTCTCCATCTCTTGAGTGGTGCATTTAATCTATTAACATTCAGTGTAATTATTGACAAGTATGAATTGGTTGCTGTCATTTTGTTATATGTTTTTTCGTGGTGTCCCTGGTTTCTTTGTTCCATATTATTTTCTGTGCTGAGTGAATTATGTTTAGGAATCATGTTAGCATTTTCTTTGTTGTTGTTTTAGTATTTGCTGAATATTTGTGCTTGTCCTCTTTTTTATTTTGATATGAAGGTTTATCATTTTTCTTTGAGGTTACCCTGTGACTTAAAATTTTTCCCCTGAGATTAGAACAGTCCATTCTATCTTTAAACTCTCTTGACTTCCTCACCATTTACAAATCCTGTAACTACACAGTCTTTTCCCTCTTTTTGTTTGTAGTTGTCCTCACTTGCCAATTGATGTCTCTGGTTTCCTGTTTACAATCTTGTAAGCTTTTTTACTTTGGATATGTCCATAGCTGTGGTTTCTGGGTTATGTCGTCTTGTGCATTAGTGGTCAGTTTTTATTTGTTATTTTTGGTTCTCTATTCAAAGGACTCCCTTTAGCATCTCTTGTAAGGTTGGTCTAGTTTTAACAAATTCCCTTAGTTTTTGCTTATCTGGAAAACTTCTAATTTCATCATCATATTTGAGGGACAATTTTACTGGGTATATAATTCTTGGTTGAAAATTTTTCTCTTTCAGGGTTTTATATACACCATCCCATTGCTTCTCTCTTGCATGGTTTCTGCTGAGAAATCAGA
>NW_006936233.1:0-2588 GCF_000298275.1 Orycteropus afer afer
GGGGGGACCAGGTTTGCTGGTCCAATAGAGCCTGGTGGAACCACAGAGACTATGGCCCCTAGGTGCCCATCAGGTCTGGAATTGAACCCATACCTGTGGCTTCCAGCCAAGCAAAAGATAGGCATATGAGTTGAACATTTACCTGAGGTAGATACACTTCTTGGAGAGAACAATGATGGGAGAAAGAAGGGCTGCTTATGCACCGGGAGACAGCTCAGGTGGCAGGAGTTCATGGACACAGGGAAGAGGTAACTATCAGGAGGAAGTGGGAGGGGAGCTGTGCATTTGGAAAACTGTGGTCAATGTCATGAGACAAAGTATATGTGAACTGTTGTATGGAAAGTGAATTTGCACTGTAAAACTTCACCCAAATCACAATAAATAAATAAATAAGAAAGAAGATGGAAGTAATACACAGTCACTGTACCAAAAAGAATTGGTTGATGTTTATCCATTTCAGAAGGTGGCATATGATCAAGAACCAGTGGTACTGAAAGAAGTAGTCAAAGCTGCATTGAAGGAAGTGGTGAAAAAGAAGGTTCCAGGAACTGATAGAATACCCTTTGAGATGTTTCAACAAACAGATGCCACACCAGAGGCACTCACTCAGCTATGTCAGGTGATTTGAAAGACAGCTACCTGGCCAACTGACTGGAAGAGATCCATATTTGTACCCATTCCAAAGAAAGGTGATCCCACAGAATGTGGAAATTATCAAACAATATCTTAATATTGCATGCCAGTAAAATCTTACTGAAGATAATTAAAAAACGGTTGCAGCAGTATATTGACAGAGAACTTCCAGAAATGCAAGCTGGATTCAGAAGAGGACAGGGAACACATGATATCATTGCTGATGTCAGATGGATCTTGGCTGAAAGCAAAGAATACTAGAAAGATGTTTACTTGTGTTTTATTGACAACGCAAAAGCATTAGATTGTGTGGATCATAACAAATTATGGATACCATTGAGAAGAATGGGAATTCCAGAACACTTCACTGTACTCATGAGGAACCTGTACATAGACCAGGAGGCTGTCTTTCAAACAGAACAAGGGGATACTGCATGGTTTAAAATCAGGAAGAGAGTGTGTCAGGGTGGTATCCTTTCACCATACTTATTCAATCTGTATCCTGAGCAAATTATCCAAGAAACTGGACTATATGAAAAACAACATGACATCAGAATTGGAGGAAGGCACATTAACAACCTGTGATACACTGATGTCACAACTTTGCTTGCTGAAAGTGAGGATGACTTGAAGCACTTACTGATGAAAATTGAAGACTACAGTCTGCAGTATGGATTATACCTCAATATAATGAAAACAAAAATTCTCACAACTGGACCAATAAGCAATATCACAATAAATAGACAAAATATTGAGGTTGTCAAAGATTTCATATTACTGGTTCAACAATCAACACCAGTGGAAGCAGCAGTTGAGATATCAGACTTCATAAATCATTGGGCAAATATGCTGCAAAAGACCTCTTTCAAGTGCTAAAGAGCAAAGATATCTCCTCTAAGACTAAGGTGCACCTGACACAAGCCATGGTATTTTCAATCGCCTAATATACACGTGAGAGCTGGACAATGAATAAGGAAGACCGAAGAAGAGACAATGCTTTTGAGATGTGGTGTTGGCTAAGAATGCTGAAAGTACCACAGACAGCTAAAAGAACTAACAGATCTGTCCTGGAGGAAGTGCAGCTGGAATGCTCCTTGGAGATGAAAATGGCCAGACTTTTCCTACCTACTTTGGTCATGTTGTCAGAAGGGATCATTCCCTGGAGAAGAATATCATGCTTGGTAAAGTGGTGAGTGAGTCAATGAAAAAGGGCAAGGCCCTCAATGAGATGGATTGACAAAGCAGCTGCAATGGTAGGCTCAGGTATAGCCAGGATCATGGTGTTGGCACAGGACCCAGCAGTGTTTCATTCTCCTTTACATAGGGTCACAATGAGTCAGAGACAACTCAACGTAACCTAACAACAACAAATTCTTTCTGCATGCGATTGTCTTGGCACCTTGGACAAAAATTAACTGACCAAAAATATGAGGGTTTATTTCTGAAATATCAATGCTATTCCATTGATCTACATGTCTATACTCATGTCAGTACTACACAGCATTTGTTATTATAGTTTTATAGTAAGTTTTCAAATTGGTCTGTGGAAATTCTTCCAGTATTTTCCACCCCACCCCAAGATTAGTTTTGGTTATTCTGCATCTTTTGCATTTCATGTGGATTTTAGAATCAGCTTATTAATTTCTGCAAAGAAGTCAGCCAGGATTTGGTAAGAATGCACTGAATCTATAGATGTATGTGAGTAATGTTTTCATCTTAACAATATGAAGTCTTCCAAATCATGAACGTAGGAGATCATTCCACTTCAATGTTTTGTAGTTTTCAGTGTACAAATTTTACACTCCTTGTTATGTCTTTTCCTAAACACTATATTCCTTTTTAATCTATTGTAAATGTAATTGTTTTCTTATTTTCATGTTTGGATTATGCATTGGGAGCTCTGGTGGCATTGTGCCTAAGGCATTCGACTGCTAAACAGAAGGCTGGTAGTTCAA
>NW_006936234.1:0-569 GCF_000298275.1 Orycteropus afer afer
GGGCTGATAACCCTAATATTAGCTCACAATGACTGCTGGCTGTGAAAGCTGGGGAATCCAAGAATGGCTTTTATGATGGCAAGCTGGTGGCTTCCAGGTTGTGAAAATAACAACCTCAAGTTCAGCAGTAAATATGGAAGTCCACTAGTTCAAGTGAAAAGAACCAGAGGATAGATGAAGATGTGCCAGACACAGGATCTAGGTCATAGAAAAAAATCAGAGAGCTCTGCCAGAACAGGCCACATCCCTAAGGAAAGGTCAACTGATTGGCTGTTCATAGGAGACCTCATCATGAAATGAATTACATTATATCAGATCTCATCCTGGGAGATGCCTATATCATAGCTGCAAAATCACTAAGGGTCATGACTCAGCCAAGCTGACACACAACCTTAACCATCATAGGAATGAAAAATAAAATAAAATGGATGTCTGAAAACATGCCAAAACTTGCACTTGAGTATGCTGTTGTGGTTGTTGTTATGTGTCATCAAGTCAGACCCGACTCATAGCGACCCCTCCTTGGGTTTCCAAGGCAGTATCACTACGGAAGTAGATTACCCCATCTT
>NW_006936234.1:2954-4053 GCF_000298275.1 Orycteropus afer afer
TGTCATTGCTGATGTCAGATGGATCTTGGCTGAAAGCAAAGAATACCAGAGAGATGTTTACTTGTGTTTTATTGACTATGCAAAGACATCCGACTATGTAGATGATTTTTTTTTTATTTTTTCTCCTAGATAATTGTATTTGTAGATATCATTAAAATATTTTTTTTTTCATAATTTGGGCATGTTTATTCAAAAAACTTAAATATATACACACACACACACACAAAGTTGTCCAATATTGTCAACATATATTTATAACTTCTATTAATATGTTGTGTTTTTGGTTTATTTAGTTATTTATTTCTGTGAAGATGTATTCATTCTCAATTCAGTGAAAAGAGAGATAAGTCAGGTAGATTTTGGAAGATCTATATGAACTTCCAACTCTAAGGTTCTTATGGAGGTGGTTGTTGTTGTTAGGTTTTATCCAGTCATTTCTGACTCACAGCGACCCCACGCATAGCAGAACAAAACACTGCCTGATCCTGCACCAGCTCCATGATTCCTGCTATACTTGAGTCCATCATCACAGCCACTGTGTCAATCCATCTCGTTGAGGGCCTCCCCCTCTTTTGTTGACTCTCCACCCTACCAAGCATGACATCCTTCTCCAAGGAATGGTCCCTTCTGACAACATGACCAAAATAGGTGAGACAAAGTTTGGCCATTCTCACTTCCAAGGAGCATTTTGGGTGCACTTCCTCCAGGACATATCCGTTAGTTCTTTTAGGAATCCATGGTACTTCCAGCATTCTTCAACAGTACCACATCTCAAAAACATGAACACTTCTTCAGATTTCCTTATTCATTGTCCAGCTCTCACATGCATACGAGGCTTTGAAACAGTTCCTTTGCAGTTGGCTTTCCCAATGCTAAATGTCCTCTAATGTCCTGACTGCTGCTTCCATTGACAGCTATTGTAGAACCAAGCAACATGAATTCTTTGACAACCTCAATCTTCTCTACATTTATTGTGATGCTGCTCATTGGTCCAGTTGGGAGGATTTTTGTTTTCTTTATATTGAGACATAATCCATACTGCAGACTGTATTCTTCAACCTTCATCAGTAAGTGTCTCAAGTCATTCTCACTTTCAGCA
>NW_006936235.1:0-895 GCF_000298275.1 Orycteropus afer afer
AGGATCTCCTTCATAGATCCCCTTCCACGTGGATGACAGTGGTAGCTGGGCTCCATCTAGTTGAGGCACTATATTTTATGGAAGTAGATTGCCTCATCTTCCCTCCCCAGAGCAGCTGGTAGACTCCAACTGCTGATCGTCTGGTTAGCAGCCAAATGCCTTAGGCACTCTGCCATCAGAGGTCCTTATGCCCTGTTCTAGGGAGAGACAGAAAATATACAGAAAATAACCAGGAATCAGAAGTCAAAGAAGAGACTTCAACTATTGTAAAGTTGGAAGTACCCATGAGGAAAGAATTATTTAAATTAAAAAAAAAAAAAACAGTAAAATTCTGTCACATAGCAGAGTTCTGGCAAGATGGTGGACTAGGCAGAATGACAGCACAGACCCTCTTCAAAAAAGAAAAGGGAAACCAATTAACACAGAAGATAATCTTGGACCCCTGAGCCTTGAAGGGAAGGATATAGAAGTGGACTAAACCTCAACTTGCAGAAGAATTTGTGTGAAAATATCATCAAAAAAGGAGACATGCAAACCTGCAGTCTGGCAGCGATCCTGATGGCACAGACAGCTTGGAGATTCCCGAGTGGTGGTAGGACCTAAGAATTGACCTAAAAATCACCCTTCTAGCCAGGGACTGCAAGGAGGACTGTGCACGGTGGCTGGGGAACAAACGGAGAAGGTGAGGAGAAAGGTGGGCTGAACTGTGGACTTCTGGTGGTCCAGAGGGCGCCGCCAATTTAAATGATCAAAAAGCGGCTTGACTATTGGATATTTAAAGAGACAGTGCTTTCGCAGATTCCTGGGGCTTAAGAACATGTTCTGCTTTCCAGCAACCCCAAGGACATTTGGGACCTGCAAGACTGAAAAGGTACGACAATCCTCTTGTTACTCT
>NW_006936235.1:2440-3182 GCF_000298275.1 Orycteropus afer afer
CACAAAGAAGCAGGATAAAGTGGTAGAAACAAGGGAGCAGGATACAGACCCAGAGCACATCCCTGAGGAAGAACCAGCATTGGAACTCTCTGAGAAGGAATTCAAAAGAATTATCTTTAGATATCTTCAAAGGATTGAGAGACCAAAGAAAACACAGAAAAAAACTTAGAAGAAATTTGGAAGGAAACACAAAAACAAAATGACAAAATAAATAAAAAATTAGAAATGATTCTAAATCTACAGATAGAAATCCAGAAGATAAATACTAAATTGTCAGATAACACATTGCAAGGGCAAAGGGGAAGAATTGATGGGATGGAAGACAGAATTAATGAGATTGAAGACAAATATCTGAATACTTCTTTGGAAAAGGATAAATCAGGAAAAAAGTCAAAACAAAATCAAGAAAGCCTAAGATTCATGTGGGATACCATCAAAAGGAATAACTTACATGTCATTGCAATTTCAGAACAGGAAGAGTAAACCAAAACCACTGAGAAAATTGTCCAAGATTTGCTGAAGGAGAACTTCCCTGAATTGATGAAAGATGAGAATATATCCATCCAGGAAGTCCAACGAATCCCAAAGAGGATAGGCTCCAAAAGAAAATCACCAAGACACATCATCATCAAACTCATCAAAACCAAAGACAAAGACAGAATCCTGAAAGCTGCACAGGAAAAACAAAAAGTTACCTACAAAGGACAGCCAGTAAGAATAAGGTCTGATTTCTCAGGAGAAA
>NW_006936236.1:0-2787 GCF_000298275.1 Orycteropus afer afer
TAAATGTGATTTTCTTTGAATGTAAAATGGAAACCATGTTGAGATGTTCATCTGTGAACACACACATGAGGCTAAGGATCATAATAAAGCATATTTTAATGGAAAACATTCATTAGCTAGATAGTGTTCTGTAGTCTGAGGAAATGATCATGGTTTTGCTTTTCTGAGGTTTTAGGAGGAAGGTGGTCTTTTTGAACCCATTTGCCATGTTCCTATTCATATTCTAAACAAAATTTAAGGGTGGCTTTACTGGTACTATAACTTTCCAGAGTGTTATGTTTGTTTCTGGGCAAAATCATCATTCTCTGAGCATCAGAATGCTGTGATAACACAAACTGCCAATAAAATGCTGCACTAAGCTTAATAGTATACCCAAAAATGATAATGAAAGGTAACATCCAACATGAACCCTCAGGGTTTAGTTCTAAGCCCTGAAAGATATTATTTCTCAAATGCATATTTCAGTGAGCATCCATGATTAGAAACACAGATTTATTGTCGTTATGTGCCGTCAAGTTGTCTCTGACACATAGCAACCCCTCCTTAGGTTTCTGAAGTGGTATCACTACAGAAGTAGATTGCCCAGCCTTCCTTCTGAGGAGTGGCTGGTGGGTTTGAACCACTAGCCTTCTGGTTAGCATTATGTGTGTATGTGTGTGCACGTGTGTGATAATGGTTCATAACAAATAATAGGAAAGGCAATGTAGTATTGATATTTGTGAATTTCTTGGCAATTGACCTATCAGGGTTTAGAAGTTAGAAGCGAATATCATCTGTTTTCAGCACCTAGAAGTAAAGTTACTCCATTCTAGTTGGGTAAGTAGCATCAAGAATCTCCCATAGACAGTTTACCTACTAGAAAATCAGCACGTGGGATTTGTGTTAAAAGCAGGAGAATTTCAATATGAGGGGTCCTGTGTCCTCATTAGTTCATTTTACCGTCTCTCCCATCTGTGTTGTCACTGCCTGAAATGTATAAATTATTAGTCTTGGAATGACTTCTTGGCTGAATATAACTTGTTAAAAAAAAAAAAACAGAGTGGTAGGTAGACATCCTAGATAGTATGGTTTTCTCTGTTTAGTGCATGTTTGCCTCGGGCTGTAGAAGGTAAAGCATCATTTTCAAAGGGAAAAAAGTGGTGAGAGACAATTTCACATTCCCTCAAGCAGTTAGAGGTCTGGGGGCATTTTAGGTGACTTTCATCCACTTCAGAATCATTTTGTCTAATTTTATCACATAATTTCCCCCAAAAAGAACATAACCTGGGAGAATTGATAATAAGTTGTAAACATAATGATCTGGAGAGGGCATTTTACTTCCTGAATTTTTAATGGGTATAAGGCCATCTGCTTCTCCATATGGGAGTGTATCCTCTCACGCATTGAAGCCAACACAGTTATAATCCAAAAGTACGGAAGAGGCAGCTGCCTTGCTCCTCATGCTTTACCTTTTATAGAATCGATGAGGCCCTTACTTTGTTTGGAGTTCAGATTTCCTGTTGTTGTATCTAAGGCCACATAACTCAAAATACGACCACTTAATTTTTTTCTTTTTTTTTTAAGTGACGAGGATGGTGGGCTAATACAGTAAATTCAACTTAAAAAAATTCTTTTTTTCATAGCATTTTATTTAGCAAGACATAACAAATGCTAAAATACTCCTTAATTTTAAATGATCGCTATGACACCTAATGAGGTATTACTTCTTCCTCATTAGGGTTTTTAAACGTCTTTTTCTTTTTGTGTATTTTTTGCTCCTTGTTAAGAGCTTAATGACTACTCGACAGATGATGCATGCTTGGTGAAGTTACTGAAAGGTTGCTGCCTGAAGAACAGCAGCCTTTGCAAGGTGAATTGTGTTTCACTCATGTTATTCAGAGGTAAAAACAAACAGTAAAACCAACGTGCATCAGGTGGTGACTTTTGGAGAACCGCCATGAGAAAAGCATAACAGAATGCTTTTTCTTCCTGCTACTGGCTTTTTATTAAAAAAAAAAAGCTGGCCTTTTACTTGCTGTTACTACGGAGAGGACACAGTGGTGTTGCCTTTGTTCTTTGTGAACAAAATTAAAACCTTAACGGGGACATGATTTAGGCACTTTGACTTGGTGTTTACAGATGATGCACAAAAACTAAATTCACGCTAGCCAACAGGAATCCCTCCAAACTCTAGCAACAATTTCCTGAATCCTTGTAAGATTTCTGAAACTCATGCATTTCTTTATCTATTCACTTATACTGCAAACACTGAATACCTACTGTGCACCCTACATTGTAGGAGCCCTGGTAGCGTTGTGCCCAAGACACTTGATTGCTAACCGGAAGGCTGGTGGTTCAAACCCACCAGCCACTCCTCTAAAGGAAGATGGGGCAATCTACTTCCGTAGTGATACTGCCTCGGAAACCCAAGGAGGGGTTGCTATGGGTTAGGTCCAACTCAATGGCACATAACAACAGCAACCCTACATTGTGTTGGGAACTAGAGATTTAGCATTAAGTGAACAGACTTTACCATTCTTTGTGATTTTAATCTATTGAGGAAGAAAGGGATGTGGTAAGTGCTGTAACTGCTTCTCTTTTGGCAGAGGACAGTTCTCTTGTGCATGAGATGGAATTTTTAATTTCCCAATAGCATTGATGATGTTCTACTACTTTACAAAACATGGAGTTGAATCAAGGTTCAGGTGCCTGGCCCTCTTTTCTACGTTAGAGTCTCTAAGGCCAGACAAGCAACCTTACTGAGAGAGGCAGGCGAGTTATGGCAGGAATAGGGACTGGTGGCCTTGT
>NW_006936237.1:0-602 GCF_000298275.1 Orycteropus afer afer
TTTGCATCAAGAGACGTCTTTCGTGAGTGATTTCGGGTGGCGTTATCCCTGACTTGGGTTGGGGAAGCCCTGCCGTGGGGGGGAACCCAACACCACAGCCAGTAGAAATTCTTGGTAAATAAGTATTATAGAGCATGTTGAATATCAACCAATGTACTAGAGTAATGAAACAGAATCTGCTTAAAATTAAAATGGAGATTTATTGAAAGTAAAAAGACAGCTTGAGCCAGGGATAAACTGATTCTCACAAAGTAAAAACCAGTGTTCCAATATGGTGAGGTTGCAGGGACATATGTATAGGGTGAGAACAAAGAACTGAAGGTACATTATTTCAGTTAAATGTTACAAACGGGTCAAAGAGATGTGGGATTACTCCAAGTGGAGGCTTGAAGGGCATTGGGTTAAAATACATATGTGTGTTTCTTAGACTGGTTACAACATGATAATTACAAATTTACATGTCAAAAAGGGCAGTTACCTGGGTAGTTACAACATAATTACAAGACATTCCTGCCTTACAAACAAGCCTGCTCAGGGGAAGGCTTTCCTGTGGGTATTTGCAGGAGATTTAGATAAGGACTGGTGCTTAGGTCTTTTCTCAG
>NW_006936237.1:1492-2781 GCF_000298275.1 Orycteropus afer afer
TCTGCACTGCTTCTAAATGAACCTTGGTCTATGGCAGATGGCATTTTCTTCATGGTTTATTTGATATGACTGAAAGCTGCAGTCTTGCTGGTGCAGCAATTGCTTCACTGAAGGAGTTAACTCCTTTCTGAATTTTCTCTGAAAGTAATGTCTTGCTTCTTTATACTCTCTGACTTTACTATTTGTGTGTGCATATGTGCCAGATGTGGGCGGGCAGCAGAAATATTCTCATTGGACTCAATAGCTACCTTTGAAGAACTTACAGCACACCCCTTTAGCATCTGTATGTTTTTTCATTCTCATTTACTTCATGTACTTTTGTATTTTCAATTTGTTTAGCTTTTTCCCGGAGTAGTATTAGATCTGGTGAAGCAGGTAGGCAGGTGAGAATTCATAAAGTTTGTAATTAATTCAGAGCTTTTCCCAGATTTCTTATTCTGCGTTAAAATTTACCTGCCCTACAAAGTGTATCTCTTGGTTGTGGCTTTCACTTCAAGGCCTTTATTAATAACCTCTCTACTTAGGTTTCCTCATGCTTCTTCTGCAGTTTCAAGGCCAAAAGAAAATTTAAATACTGGTTGTCAGGATTCAGTTCAAAGAACTTCCTCTGTTGTTTTTTCTTTGTCATTCCTTTTAGCTTGGCTGGAAGCCCTGGTCTCCAGCTGAGGATGAGCCTTGAGGATGGGGCGGGACATTGGCTCCTAACAATGTGTTTGGAAATTTGAAATCCTTTCAAAAGATAGGAGCCACCTCCACTCCCACATTGCCCTCTTTTCCACTTCCTGTCACTAAAGTAGAAAGCTAAGCACTGATTACCAAAACCCAAACTCACTGCCCTGGAGTCGATCCTGACTCATAGTGACTCCTCCATGGGTTTCGGAAGTGGTATCTCTACAGAAGTAGATTGCCCAATCTTCCTTCTGAGGAATGGCTGGGGGGTTTGAACCGCCAGCCTTCTTGTTAGCAGTCAAATGCCTCAGGCACTATGATTCTCCCCCACCCCAAGGCTGCACGGGACCTCCCTCACTCTCTTCATCACTCTGCTAATACATTCTCTCTTCTTTTCTAGGGACTACTCCCATTTATTTAAACTGGTGGGAGATTAAACTCTCCATGAGCTAATAAAGGGAAAGAGTTTGGTGTATTATAAAATAAGACAGAAAGGACGGTGGAAGAGCCAGGTTTCAGATCATCCTTAAAGCACTGTAGGCTCAAATAAACACATTAAAAAAAAAAAAAAGAACGCATCATACTAAATAACATTTCATATCCAGTATAGCTTAGATCAC
>NW_006936238.1:0-621 GCF_000298275.1 Orycteropus afer afer
AATGATGCAGGAAGCATCAAAAGAAGATGGAAGGAATACACAGAGTCACTGTACCAAAAAGAACTGGTAGATCTTCATCCATTTCAGGAGGTGGCTTCTGATCAAGAACCAATGATATTGAAGGAAGAAGTCAAAGCTGCACTGAAGCAATTGGAGAAGAACAAGGCTCCAGGAATTGACAGAATACTCATTGAGATGTTTCAACAAATGGATGCCCACTCACTTGGTTATGCCAAGAGATTTGGAAGACATCTACCTGGCCAATTGCCTGGAAGAGATCCATATTTGTACCTGTTTCAAAGAAAGGTGATCCCACAGAATGTGGCAATTATCAAACAATGTCATTAATATCACATGCAAGCAAAATCTTACTATAGACAATTCAAAAACAGTTGCAGGAGTATATTGACAGAGAACTTCCAGAGATGCAAGCCAGATTCAGAAGAGGACATAGAACAAGGGATATCATTGTTGATGTCATATGGATCTTGGCTCAAAGCAAAGAATTCCAGAAAGATGTTTAAGTGTGTTTTATTGACTATGCAAAAGTATTTGATTGTGCGGATCATAACAAATTGTGGATAATGTTGAGAAGAATGGGAATTCCAGAACACTTAATTG
>NW_006936238.1:2366-3471 GCF_000298275.1 Orycteropus afer afer
AGAATTTATAGAAAACTCCAACACTTCAATAACAAAAAGACAAATAATCCAATTATAAAATGGGCAGAATACATGAAGAGATGCTTCACCAAGGAGGATATTCAGGTGGCCAACAAACATATGAGGAAATGCTCATGATCATTAGCCATCAGAGAGATGCAAATCAAAGCAACAATGAGATACCACCTTGTTCCAGCACTTGTAACAAAGTTCAACAAGACAGAAAAAAAACAAATGGTGGTGAGGATGTGGAGAGATTGGGATGTGGAGAGTTTATACATTGCTGGTAGGACTGTAAAATGGTACAACCATTGTGGAAAGCAGTATGGTGATTCCTTAAAAAGTTGGAATTAGAAATACCATTTGATCCAGCCATTCCATTACTAGGTATATATTCTAAAGAAGTGAGAGCCAGGACAAGAACAGACATATACACGTCCATGTTCATTGCAGTACTATTTATAATAGCCAAAAGATGGAAACAACCTAGGTGTCCATCAACTGAGGAATGGATACCCAAACTATGGTACATACATGCAATGGAATACTATGCAACCCTAAAAAATAGCATAGAATCTGCAAAACACCACATAACCTGGGTGAACTTGGAGGACATTATGCTGAGTGAAATAAGTCAATCACTGAATGACAAACATTGTATTAGTCTGTTATTGTAAAAGTCAAGGAAAGGTTTATCTATGGAAGGAAATTTTCTTTCTTGGTTACCAGGGTTGGGAGGGGAAGGAAGGGAACACTGTTAGATAGGTAGAGATAAGTATTGATTTGGATGAAGAGAAGGGCAATGTACCAAATATGAGTGATCAACATGGTGACATTAAGGCAGAGGAAGACATAGAGGGGTACATGGGAAGTGCAGACAACAAAGATGAACTTTTGCACATCCAGTACTTTGTTGTTAGTGAAGGCAAACATGGGTATACAGGTGGATAGATGGGTGGACAGGCTGAACTATTAGGTATGTCTATGAAGCAGGGAGTGTACCCAAGACCATGTATAGGGTTGGCAGACAATAGTCCTGTAAGTGTATTTGTATGATCTGTAAGAATTCCTGGTATTCAGTAGAGCAGACAAGATAAAAGGTTGT
>NW_006936239.1:0-488 GCF_000298275.1 Orycteropus afer afer
TGAAAGATAGAACAACTGGAAAGAAACTCAACAAAGACTCAGAACAGCTAAACAATACAATCCACCAACTTGACCTTGTAGACATCTACAGAGAATTTCACCCAACAACAGCAAAACATACATTCTTTTCCAGTGCCCATGGAACTTTTTCCAGGATAGACCATATGTTAGGCCATAAAGTAAGCCTTCATAAATTGAAAAACATTGAAATACTGCAAAGCATCTTCTCAGATCATAATGCTATCAAATTACAAATCTACAATAGGAGATCAATGGAAAAGAGTAAACACATGGAAGTAGAATGACACCCTACTTTAGAAAGACTGGGTAAGAGAAGAAATAAAAATTGAAATTCAAAATTTCCATGAATCAAATGAATATGAAAATACAACATACCAAAATCATTGGGACACAGCAAAAACACTGATGAGAGGCCAATTTATAGCAATAAATGCACACATCAAAAAAGAAGAAAGAGCCAAAATCAA
>NW_006936239.1:2266-3060 GCF_000298275.1 Orycteropus afer afer
TACATCCCTTCCAAGTGGATGACAGTGGTAGCTGAGCACCATCTAGTTCTTCTGGTCTCATAGTTGTATAGGTTGCAGATCAGACGGTGTACCAGTTGCTGGTGTATAGTAGAGCTGACAAGGGGGACAAGGTGGTGGTCACTGCTTGGTCACAGCCAGCTACCCAGAGCAACCGAGTAGTTGAACGTGCAGGCTTGGGACCATAGTCGCAGGGGACATCAAGCTCAACTGGCATAACATACTACACAAAACATTGTTCCACCTCCTCCTTTGGTGAGTAGCGACTGGGGTCTTAAAAGCTAGCAAGCTGCCATCTATATGCAACAATGGGTCTCTCCTCATTCAGAGCAAAGAAGAATGAAGAAAACAAAAATTCATGGAAACAATCAGTCCTAGCAACAGGTACACCATCTGATCTGCAACTTATATGACTATGAGGCCAGAAGAACTAGATGGTGCCTGGCTATCACTGTCATCCACTTGAAAGGGGATCTATGTAGGAGATCCTTGATAGAGAGGGAGAACAATGTGGAACAAAACTCAAAATAATTTGGACAAAAAAGAGGGGGAGACCAGGTTTGCTGGTCCAATAGAGCCTGTGGAACCACTGAGACTATGGCCCCTAGCTGCTCTTCAGATCTGGAATTGAACCCACACCTGTGGTTTCCAGCCAAACAAAAAATAGGCTTTTGAGTTGACCATTTACCTCAAGTAGGTACACTCCTTGGAGAGAACAATCATGGGAGAAAGAAGGGCTGCTTATGCACAGGGAGACAGCTCAGGGGGCAGGAGTG
>NW_006936240.1:0-616 GCF_000298275.1 Orycteropus afer afer
AAAAAAAAAAAAAAAAAAGGATAACAACATGTTTAGCCCATCAAAGTCTATTTAGAGTCTACCTCTTCACACCTCCCACCCGAATTCCATAATCCCTACTTCTCCCTGCTCCCTTCCCACCTGACACTCTGCCTTTCCCTCGCAGCTCCCTTCTCCTTGTGTTCCCATTTCACAAACACAGTGGTGTAACGCCACTTACCCAGCTCCTACACGCCTCCACAAAGTACTTTCATGTCATTTATTTCTACACACGTTATAAGCCCCACCTTCCTGTTAATTTAGCTTGTACTGTCCCTGTTCTTTTAAGTAAATTAGGGTCAGACAGCATGGCACTTTACAGTTACCGATGGAGTCACCACTCTTTGGTCTCTTCATTCATTCCCCTAGACCACGTTTTGGAGTCAAGTACCACCTTTCATTGATGTTCCGTTGGTGATTAAGTCTCTGGTTCATTTATCTGAGCATTTCCTTGTTCAATCCTTGTTTTTGAAGACTACTTTCACTGGTTCTAGGATGTGAATAGGTGTGGTTTTTCTTTAAACTTGTCCTACTTGGCTTTTGCAGAGTTTCTTGGGTATTTTGGGCTTTTCAGCCATTATTTCTTTAAATGTCCCTT
>NW_006936240.1:1701-2684 GCF_000298275.1 Orycteropus afer afer
GGAGCTGATTGCCAGTCTCATCATGGGGAATAACTACCTACCACCAGCTGCCCAGCCACTCAACCAAGCCCAGCCAAGTTGTCACACAAACATAACCACCACACATGGCTTCAGTCAGGCACACCTTAGTCTTCAAAGTGATATTTTTGCTCTTTAACATTTTAAAGAGGTCTTTTGCAGCAGATTTGCCCAATGCATATGCCATTTCATTTTTGGACTGCTGCTTCCATGGGCATTGATTGTAGATCCAAGTGAAATGAAATCCTCAACAAATTCAATTTTTCTCCATTTCCTGATTTTCAGCCATACAATAACTCCTTGTTCTGTTCAAACCATTCATGTTCCTCATGAGCACAACTAAGTGTTCTGGAATTCCCATTTTTTGCAATGTTATCCATAATTTGTTATGATCCACATAACTGAATGCCTTTGCATACTCAATAAAACACTAGTGTTATTCTCTTTCAGCCATGATCCATCTGACATCAGCAATGATATCACCATTCCACACCCCCTTCTCAACCAGCTTGAATTTCTGGCACTTCCTTGTCAAGGTACTGCTACAGCAACCATTTTTTAATTATCTTCACCAAGATTTTACTTGTCTGTGATACTAATGGTTTTATTTGATAATTTCTACATTCTGATGGATCACCTTTCTTTGAAATGGGCATAAATATTAATTTCTTCCAGTCAGTTGGCCAGGTAGCTGTCTTCTGAATTTCTTGGCATTAATGAGTGAGGGCTTCCAAATTTGCATCCGTTTGTTGAAACATCTCAATGGGTATTCTGTCAATTCCTGGAGCCTGGTTTTTCACCAACTCCTTCAGTGCAGCTTGGACTTCTTCCTTCAAAACCATTGGTTCTTGATCAAATACTCTTTTTTTTTTTTAATTTTATTGTGATTTGGGTGAAAGTTTACAGAGCAAATTCATCTTCCATACAGCAGCTCACATATACTTTGTCTCATGACATTGACTACA
>NW_006936241.1:0-1687 GCF_000298275.1 Orycteropus afer afer
ATGCCTTTGATTTCCCTTTCTTGCCTTATGGCCCTAGCTAGGACTTCCAGTACAATGTTGAATAGAAGTGGTGATAGAGGGCTTCCTGTCTGGTTCCTGTTCTCAAGAGGAATGGTTTCAGTCTCTCCCCATTGAGAATAATATTGGCTGTTGATTTTGCATAGATGCCCTTTATTATGTTGAGGAATATCCCATCTATTCCTGTTTGCTGAGAGTTTTGGATTTTATCAGATGCCTTTTCTGCATCGATTGATATGATCATGTGGTTCTTCTCCTTTGTTTTATTTATGTGATGGATGATGTTGACTGTTTTTCTAATGTAGAACCATCCCTGGATATCTGATATGAACGCCACTTGGTCACAATGAATGATTTTCTTGGTGTGTTACTGGAGTCTATTGGCTAGGCTTTTGTTGAAGATTTTTGCATGTGTATTCATGAGGGATATTGGTCTGTAGTTTTCCTTCTGAGTGATGTCTTTGCCTGGTTTTGGTATCGAGGTTATGCTTGCGTCATAAAATGAGTTAGGGAGGATTCCGTCCTTTTCTGTGTTTTGGAGTAGTGCTAAAATGGCAAGTAGGCCACATGTTCTGACCTCCTCTAATACCACAAGAGGAAGGCAGAATCACCATCAATAGCGCAAGGCCTATTACTGCAAGTCCAGACATGCTGCCTCCCTCCAGCCCTTTCATCAACCGTTCCTCCCAAAGACCCACTACCTCTCTCCTGGGTTCGATAATTCCCTGCAGTAGCCACACAGAACTCACAGATTATGGGGTTTATTAGCGAAGCACCAGGCTCCAACTCAAGTTCAGGAAAAATGCTCAGTCTCTCTCCCAGCCCACCGTCCCTCAACCAACAGTCTCTCACAGTCTCTTTCCCAGCAGTGCTGGTCCCTTGGTGTCTCACTCAGCAATGCATGTCTGTTGCGTCTCTTTCCCAGCAGCGCGTGTCTCTTTCAGTAGCACATCTTCCTCAACCAGCAGTCAGAGAGCCTTCTGCCTCTAGGAGGCCTCCTTTTGAGCCAGGCAGGGTGGTCAAACTAGCCAATCATAGCATCAGAACTCTAAGCACTTGAGAGAGAGTGGACACCTCCCAGAACAGTGTTTTGTGCCACTCCCAACAGAAGTATTCCAGGTGGACAACTTCAGCAATCAGGAGCTCCTCAGTTGCTCATAGAAAATCTCACCTTGGAGTTTACAAAGACTTATGGGTAGAAAAGCCACACTAAGTAATTTACTACACCACAAGTAGTTTGAGTAGGATTGGTGTCAGTTCTTTTCTGAATATTTGGTAGAATTCTCCGGTGAAACTATTTGGGCCAAGACTTTTTTTTCTTAGTAATTTTTTGATGACCTGTTCAATTTCTTCTTTTGTGATGGGCCTGTTCAACTTTTCACATCAATCTGTGTTAGTTTAGGTAAATGATGTGTTTCTAGAAATGTGTCCATTTCTTCCAGATTTTCAAATTTGTTGGGGTACAGTTCTTCAAAGTATCCTGATATTAATCCTTTTTATTTCAGTTGGTTCTGTTGTGATGTCACCCATTTTGTTTCTTATTTGTGTTATTTGTATTCTCTTCCTCTTTTCCTTTGTTAAATTTGCCAGTGGCTTGTCAGTTTTATCGATCTTTTCAAAGAACCAACTTCTGGTCTTGTTGATTTTTTTCTATTGCCCTTCTATTTTC
>NW_006936241.1:2167-2908 GCF_000298275.1 Orycteropus afer afer
GGTGACTGTAGGCTTTTCTTGCTGTTCTTTCTCTAATTATTGGAGATGTTGGTTTAAAGTGTTGATTTTGGCTCTTCTTTTTTGATGTGTGCATTGATTGCTGTGAATTGCCTTCTGATTACTGCTTTTGCTGTGTCCCAAAGATTCTGGTATGTTGTATTTTCATTCTCATTTGATTCAAGGAATTTATGAATTTCAATTAATTTTTCTTTTCTTACCCAGTCTTTCTTAAGCAGGGTTCAGTTTCCATGTGTTTACTCTTTTTCCATTGATCTTCTAATTTCTATAGTTGATTTCTAATTTATAGCATTATGATCTGAGAAGATGCTTTGAAGTAGTTCAATGTTATTAAATTCATGAAGGCTTGCTTTATGGCCTAGCATATGGTCTATCATGGAAAATGTTCCATATGCACTGGAATAGAATATATATTGTGCTGTTGTTGGGTGAAGTGCTCTGTAAATGTCTATAAGGTCAAGTTGGTGGATTGTATTGTTTAGTTCTTCTGCATTTTTGTTGAATTTCTTTCCAGTTGTTCTATCTTTCATTGAAAGTGGTGTATTAGTCTCTCAGTATGACTGTGGAGTCATCTATTTGAGTTTTCAACTCTTTTAAAGTCTGATTTACGTATTTTGGGGTCTTTCACTGGGTCCATAGATATTTATTATCTTTATATCTTCATGTTCAATTGATCCTTTAATCATTATATAATGTCCTTCCTTGTCTCATATGGTGGTTTTT
>NW_006936242.1:0-652 GCF_000298275.1 Orycteropus afer afer
TTCACAGTATAAACTTGAGTATGGAAGGGACAATAGAGGCAGCATATTATGTATAAAGATAAGTCAATTAGGAGTGAATAAATCTAAATCCATTTCTACTTTTGAAATTAAATATTAACATCTTCCATATGCAATAGGTAGGAGCCCTGTATGTCTGTTGGTTTAGTGCTTGGCAGCTAACTGAAAGGTTGAAAATTCAAACCTACCAGCCACTCTGAGGAAGAAAGCAGTGACAGTCTGCTTGCATAAAGATTATGGTCTTGGGAACTCTATGAGGAAGGTGTACTCTGTCCAACAAGTCCAGTAAGAGTAGGGATTGAGTAGACAATAACAGTTTTTTTTTTTAATCTAATGAATAAATGATTAATCAGATGTGAAACGTGGAGATTATTACATGTTCTCTGCCTACAAATCAGAAATGAAATGAGTAAAATGCTTTGCAAACTTGAAATAAGTATATAAATTCAAGAATAATATGGACAAGGGATTAATTTCCTAAATATACTTTTCCTATGAAGGCATTCAGTGTATTTGTGATTTTATTTATCAATTCATTTAAAATTACTTAAATTTTATGCATTATATGATGTGTATACTGCTCTTCACAAATAGTGTGAAAGATATCAAGATCACTAGTTCCATTGATAGTGTA
>NW_006936242.1:1352-2749 GCF_000298275.1 Orycteropus afer afer
CAGGTTTAGTCAGATTTCTCTTTCCATGTGGAATTTTACTGACTCAAAATTTCATTAGCATTTTATATGTAAGTTTTATGTAAGTGATCATTTGATTAAACACACTTCACTCTAATCCAATTTCCAGTGAGTTGGCTTTTCTACAGTAGATGGCAGGCCATTCCTTCCAGAGAGTAAAAGATAGTTCATTTCAGGGTCAGCAGCAGATGCCCTTGAAACTGATTGGCAACTATAGCTCTGAGTTAGTCAAAATGGAACTTGCTCATAATTAGTTACAATTAGCAGGTCTCAATTTAGAATGTCCCTCATCTACTGGTTCTAATTCAAAATATACAAAAATGCCAACTATTAATATATCAATCTGATTTTTTTTTTCAAATGAATACTTTCCCAGTGAAAAGTTGTTACTTGACAGCCCTTATAATTAAAATTCAGAACATTTTGCATTATATACACAATGCATACGGTTTTATTTTTAAATTAAATTTGACAGTTATATAATTTGGTGACATGTAGATATCCAAAGCTTGAGATCTTCTAACATTCAATAACTATAAATAAGAAATTAAACAAAGTGGAATTTTTTTGACTAGTTTAAATATATTTTAAAGAAAATAGCCAAAGAAGAGTAGGTATAGAAGAGTTTTTATTTTATTTATTTATTTATTTTTAATTAAAAGGATGATGTAATCACTTGTTTGCAATGTGAACCAAGGATTCTTCCCTCTGATAGGTGAATTCAGTTGTGGAAATGCTACATGGAGTAAAGATTGAATATAGTAAATTCTAGTCAATACCTCTATGTAAACCTGCTGACAAAATTCTACACAATTAATTCATTCACTGTTAGCCTCAAATCAAGTCAAAGAATAGAGATTCAGAAAACCCTGCTTTTTAATTTATTAGCATATCATTCTCTTCTGTCATGATTTCCATTTTTGTTTAAATCATGCTGAAAATCTCACTGTTTCATCAGGAGAGCAAAGTAAATTGCAACAGAATTTAATTTGGGAATCTGTGAAGCAATTAAACACTAAAAGAGACAAGCAGTAGGGGACTCCAGCTCAGGAGAACAAATCTGGAATGAAGTCAACACAGTTAACTTAAAGACAAATTTTAATGGCTAGGATCTGATACAGGAGAAAGATGTGGCAGTCTGTTACTGTAAAAATATATAGCCTCGGATAACTATAGGACAGTACTAACCTGTCCTATAACTGGGTTGCTATGAGTACATACTGAACCTATGGCAGTAGGTGTTTTTTTACTGGTTAGACTGAGATGAAGAGTTTGGAATGACCAAGAAAACTCAAAATGAATATGTTCTAGAATTATATTTATAAATGTAATTTGATTTCTGATATAATATGAACACATTTCCCCTATTTAAGTAGACT
>NW_006936243.1:0-534 GCF_000298275.1 Orycteropus afer afer
GAAGAATACTCCTTTGTATATATATTCCACATTTTGTTTATCCATTCGTTCATCTGTTGATGGGCATTTGGATTTCCACCTTTTGGCTGTTGTGAATAGTGCACATTCGTGTTCAAGTATCTGCTTGAGTCTCTGCTTTCAAGTCTCTTGGGTATATACATAGGAGTAGAATTGGTGGGTCATGTAGTAATTCTATGTTTAACTTCTTAAGGAACTGCCAACTGTTTTCCACAGTGGCTGCACCATTTTGTTGTTGTTGTTAGTGGTGGTGGTGGTGTCATGGAGTTGATTCCGACTCATAGCAACCATATGCACAACAGAATGAAATACTGCCAGGTCCTGTGCCTTCCTCACAATCATTGCTGTTTGAGCCCATTGTTGTAGCCGCTGTGTCACTCCATCTTGTAAGGGTCTTCCTCTTTTTCACTGACCTTCTATCTTTCCAAGCATGATGTCTTTCTTTAGGGTTTGGTCCCTCCTAATAGCACATACAAAGTACGTGAGATGAATGCTCTCCATTCTCCCTTCTAAGGA
>NW_006936243.1:2019-2768 GCF_000298275.1 Orycteropus afer afer
TCTCCATTTATTGTAATGCTGCTTTATAGGTCCAGCTATGAGGACTTTTGTCTTCTTTATATTGAGCTGTAATCCATACTGCAGACTGTATTCTTCGATCTTCATCAGTAAGTGCTTCAAGTCATCCTCACTTTTAGCAAATCAAGTTGTGTCGTCAGCGTATTGCAGGTTGTTAATGATTCTTCCTCCAATCCTGATGCCACGTTCTTCTTCCTATAGTCCAGCTTCTTGGATTATTTGCTCAGCATACAGGTTGAATAAGTATGAGGAAAGGATACAACCCTGACACACTCCCTTCCTGATTTTAGACCATGCAGCATCTCCTTGTTCTGTTTGAACAGCAGCCTCCTGCTCTATGTACAGGTTCCTCATGAGTACAAGTAAGGGTCTTTTGGTCTTTTCTTCCTTTCTTATCTTTTTAATTAACTCTTCATGGATGATGTTCTTGATGGCATCCCACAATTCTTCTGGTTTTTGGCCCAATGCAATACATCATTTGATTTCTTGACTGTTGCTTCCATTGGTATTGGTTGTGGATGCAAGTAATATGAAATCCTTGACAACTTTAATATTTTCTATGTTTATCATGATGTTCCTTATTGGTCCAGTTGTAAGGAAGATGGGGCAATCTACTTCCGTAGTGATACTGCCTCAGAAACCCAAGGAGGGGTCGCTATGAGTTGCGTCCGACTCGACAGCACATAACAACAACAACATACTTTGAGGTGTAATGCATACTGAAGACTGTA
>NW_006936244.1:0-1060 GCF_000298275.1 Orycteropus afer afer
CTACATTCTGTGGGATCACCTTTCTTTGGAATGGGCACAAATATGGATCTCTTCCAGTCAGTTGGCCAGGTAGCTGTCCTCCAAATCTCTTGGCCCTATACAATAAACAATAACTCCTATGAAGTATGTATGTGCTCCCTTAAACAATCAGCTATACCAGATCAAACCAGTCAACATTTACCCAAAAGCAAAGAGAAGGCAAGGAGGGGACAGGGGACTGGAGAGATGGAAAGCGGGCAGACAGGGTGGAAATGGTGAGGGCTGACACATTGCAGGGATTGTAATCAGTATTACAGAACAATTTGCATACAACTTGTTGAATGGGAATCTAATTTGCTGTGTAAACTTTCACCTAAAACATAATAAAATATTCAAACAAGATTTTTAATGCTTTCTTTAAGAAGGATATTGGCAGTTTTGTTGAACTGTAATAAAAGCTAATTGTGTGTTGGTTCCAAAAAAAATCAATACCCCTCCTACTTTATTGTCACTAGTTAAACATACGGGTTTTCCTTTCAAAGGAGACCTTTTTTTAAAAAAAAAAAAAAAAAAGTAGCACAGTCCCTCGAAGGCTTTCTCCATGAGGGTGCAATGGTGCTTTTCTCTAAAACCAAACTCACTGCCATCAAGTCAATTCCAATTCATAGCAACCCCCATTAGGTTTCTAAGGCTGTAAATCTTTATGGAAGAAGACTGCCTCATCTTTGTTCCACGGAGCAGTTGGTGGGCTCGAATCACTGATTTTTTTTGGTTAACAGTCAAATGCCTTAACCACTACACCACCATTTGTTGTTGTTAGGTGCCCTCAAGTTGTCTCCACCTCAAAGCAACCCTATGCACAGGAGAACGAAATACTGCTGGGTCCCGCACCAGGTCCCGCGCCAGCTCCACAATCCCTGCTATACTTGAGCCTACTGTTGCAGCCACTGTGTCAATTCATCTCGTTGAGGTCCTTCGCCTCTTTTGTTGACCCTCCACCTTACCAAGCATGACATCCTTCTCCAGGGAATGGTTCCTTCTGACAACATGACCAAAGTAGGTGAGACAAAGTCTGGCCATT
>NW_006936244.1:1915-2712 GCF_000298275.1 Orycteropus afer afer
AAGATTTTACTTGCGTGTAATATTAATGATAATTAATGATATTGTTTGATAATTTCCACATTCTGTGGGATCACCTTTCTTTGGAATGGGTACAAATATGGATTTTTTCCAGTCAGTTGGCCAGGTAGCTGTCCTCCAAATCTCCTGACATAGCTGAGTGAGTGCCTCCAGTGGGGCATCCATTTGTTGAAACATCTCAATGAGCATTCCATCAATTCCTGGAGGCTTGTTTTTCGCTACTTCCTTCAATGCAGCTTCAACTTCTTCCTTCAATACCATTGTTTTTTGATTATATGCCACCTCCTGAAATGAATGAGCATCAACCAATTCTTTTTGTTACGGTGACTCTGTGTATTTCTTCCATCTTCTTTTGATTTTTCCTGCATCATTCAATATTTTGCCCATAGAATCTTTCAATATCACAACTCAAGGCTTAAATTTTTTCTTCAATTCTTTCAGTTGGAGAAATGCTGAGCGGGTTCTTCCCTTTTGGTTTTCTAACTCCAACTCTTTGCATATTTCATGATAGTAATTCGCTTTGTCTGCTCAAGCTGCTCTTTGAAATCTTCTGTTCTGCTCTTTTATATTGTCATTTCTTCCATTTGCTTTAGCTGCTCTACACTCAAGGGCAAGTTTCAGAGTCTCTTCTGTCTTCCATTTTGGTCTTCTTTTCTTTTCTCGTCTTTTTAGTGACATCCTGCTCTCTTCATGCTCTTGGTGTCATTCCACAATTCTTCTGGTTTTTGGTCATTAGTGTTCAATGCATCAAATCTACTCTTTATATGGTCTCTAAATTC
>NW_006936245.1:0-706 GCF_000298275.1 Orycteropus afer afer
CCTTAAGAATGACTGGGTAATAGAAGAAATGAAAAATCCCTTAAATCAAATGAGAATGAAAACACAACATACGTACCAAAATCTTTGGGACACAGCAAAAGCAGTGATCATAGGCCAATTTATAGCAACCAATGCACACATCAAAAAAGAAGAGCCAAAATCAGCACCTTAAGCCAACATCTCCAACATTTAGAAAAAGAACAGCAAGAAAAGCCTACAGAAATCAGAAGAAAGGAAATAATAAAGATTTGAGCAGAAATCAATGAAATAGAAAATAGAAAGACAATAGAAAAAATCAACAAAAGTAGAAGTTGTTATTTTAAAATGATTAATAAAATTGACAAACTGCTGGCAAATTTAACAAAGAAAAAGAGGGAGAGAATGCAAATAACACAAATAAGAAATGAATTGGGTGACATCACAAGAGAACCAACTGAAAACAAAAAAGATAAGATCAGGATACTATGAAGAACTGTACTCTAACAAATTTGAAAATCTAGAAAAATCAACAGATTTCTTGAAACACACTACTTACTTATACTAACACAGACTGAGATGGAAAAGTTGAACAGATCCATAACAAAAGTAGAAATTGAACAAGTCAAAAAAAAATTACCAACAAAAAAAAAAAAATTCCTGGCCCAGATGGTTTCACCAGAGAATTCTACCAAGCAGTCAGAGAAGAACTGACACCAATCCTACTCAA
>NW_006936245.1:2373-3149 GCF_000298275.1 Orycteropus afer afer
AAAACACTACTTCAAGAAAACACAAGAGATCTACATAAATGGAAGAACATACCATGCTCGTGGATAGGAAGATTGAACATTGTGAAAATGTCAATTCCATGCTAAGCAATCTATACATTCAATGCAATCCCAATCCAGATCCCATCAACATTTTTTAGGGATATGGAAAAATCAATCACAAACTTCATATGGAAAGGAAAGAGACCTCAGATAACCAAACAATATGGTAGCGTAGTGCCTAAGGCACTTGACTGCTAACCAGAAGGCTGGAGGTTCAAATCCACCAGCCACTCCTCGGAAGGAATGTTGGGCAATCTACTTCCGTAATGATACCGCCTTGGAAACTCAAGGAGGGGTCGTTATGAGTCGGGTATGACTCAGCAGCACATAACAACAACAACAACAACATTGAGGTGATTTTAGGCCTGCTTTACCATGGTATATTGGGTATTTTGTAGCAGATAACTTGTTGTTTTAGTTAATAGGTTTCCAGAATAAGAGTATCAACGTTTGAGGAGCTTCCTCAATTTCTCGACCTACAATTGCTAGTAAGATCCTTGATTTTGTGTTGATGGCATAGTGATATGAGAATACTTTTTTGGTGGTGGTCATGAGGTGATGGTGAGATGTGAATTGGTGTGGCCAGAAGATGTATTGCGATAGGTGGTTTTCAAATAATGCTACCAACAATTCTTCCCATAGTGTATACCCCTGTCACTCCTACCTCAGGAGATGAATTTTCTTTGCTTTTCCCTGAAGTCTAGGCTGGTCTTGTG
>NW_006936246.1:0-872 GCF_000298275.1 Orycteropus afer afer
TTAACTTCTGCAGTCTGAAATTGATCAAACATGCAATCAAGATGTACTGATCATTAATGGTGATTGGAATGCAAAAGTTGGAAACAAATCACAATCAACGGTAGTTGGAAAATACAGCCTTGGTGACAGAAATGATGCCAGAGATTGCCTGATAGAATTATGCAAAACCAATGACTTATTTATGGCAAATACCTTTTTTCAATAACATAAACAGTGGCTATACACATAGACTTTGCCAGATGGAATACACAGGAATCAAATCGGCTACATCTGTGGAAACAGGTAATGGAGAAACTCAATATTTTCAGCCAAAACAAGGCCAGAAGCTGACTGTGGAACAGACCATCAATTGCTCATATGCAAGTCCAAGTTGAAGCTGAAGACAATCAACACAAGTCCATGAGAGCCAAAATATGACCTTGACTATATCTTAGCACTTTGTTGTTGTTGTTATATGCCGTCAAGTCAGCCCTGACTCATAGCGACCCCTCCTTGGGTTTCCAAGGCAGTATCACTACGGAAGTAGATTGCCCCATCTTTCTTTTGAGGAGTGGCTGGTGGGTTTGAACCGCCAGCCTTCTGGTTAGCAGTCAAGTGCCTTAGGCACTACTCAGAATAAAATACAAATCTTTAGTTTTGTCACAGACTAAATTATGGAAAATATGAGCTCACCAAAAAATAAAAAATAAATAAAATCATAAACGCCAAAAAACAAGCTATATTGAAGCAAAGCCATTCTATAAAATACTGAACAGATTTACACCACCTCCCTTGGGTTTTCATACATCAGAATTGCCAGATGTCTAATATAAAGGAGCTCTGGTAGCATAGTGGCTAAGACACTTGCCTGCTTACCAGAAGGCTGGCGGTTC
>NW_006936246.1:2584-3113 GCF_000298275.1 Orycteropus afer afer
TCTGGATGAGGAGAGACCCATCATTGCATCTAGATGGCCACTTGCAAGCTTTTAAGATCCCAGTCACTACTCACCAAAGTAGGATGTGTAACAATGTTTTTGTGTAGTATGTTATGCCAGTTGAGCTTAATGTTCCCTGATACTATGGTCCCAAGCCCACAGTTCCAACTATTCACTCCCTCTGGGTAGATGGCTATGGCCAAGAAGTGACTACAACCTTGTCCCTTGACAGCTTTACTATATACCTGTGAATTCTTACAGAACATACAAATACACTTGGAGAAACATTGTCTGCCAACCCTATACATGATCTTGGGCACACTCCCCGCTGCATAGATGTACCCAATAGTTCAGCCTGTGCACCCATCTATCCACCCATCTATCCACCCCTATATCATCTGTTTGCCTTCACTGACAGCACAGCAACTGGGATATTAAAAGCTTGCAAGCAGACATCTGAATGCAATGATGGGTCTCTCCTCATCCAGAGCAAAGAAGAATGAAGAAAACCAAAGACACATAGAAACAA
>NW_006936247.1:0-574 GCF_000298275.1 Orycteropus afer afer
GAGGAGTGGCTGGTGGGTTTGAACTGTCAGCCTTCTGGTTAGCAGTCAAATGCCTTAGACACCATGCTACCAGAGCTTCCTACTAGTCCAATGGTATGGCTTTTATTTTTATTTTATTTTAAGAGTTTGTTTCACATTCAACGTTATGTGTACATTTAGTTCCACTCCCCATTTGCCATCCCCAACCCTAACCCAGTCTCCTCCCCTCCCTGCCCAGTAACCCTCCCCTTGTGCCCCTCATAGTTATGCACTCCTGTCTGTCCTGTATTACCTCTGTGTGAATGTTGCCCCTCTGGTGCCCTGAGGTCTATTGCTCCAAGGGATATATTTCCATAAGGTGCATCCCCCTGTGTTGAGTGGTCTGCATGTACATCTTGTTAACTATTGGGCTAAGAGCCAGCCCCTGGGAGTGAGTTTTATTCCAGGTGCAGAATGTATTCCAGGGCCATGGTATTGGGGGTCTCATCAGACTCCATCCAACCAGTAATTCTGGTCATTATTGAGTTTTTGGATTTTGTTCCACATTTTTCCTCCCACTCTATCCAGGATCTCCAGATTTGGTCCTTTCCTGAGT
>NW_006936247.1:2744-3516 GCF_000298275.1 Orycteropus afer afer
CTAGAATGCACAGGAGGTAGAAGAGAAGCTAGATGACTGGGACCTTTTAAAAATTAAGTTCTTATGCACATTGAAAGACTTCGTCAAAAGGGTAAAAAAAAGAACCTACAGATTGGAAGAAAATATCTGCCTATGGCATATCTGATAAAGGACTTATTTCCAAAATCTGTAGAAAACTTCAAAACCTCTACACCAAAAAGACAAATAACCCAATTCACAAATGGGCAAAAGACTTGAACAGACACTTCATCAAAGATGATATACTGGCAGCCAACAAACACATGAGAAACTGCTCGCAATTATTAGTCATTACAGAAATGCAAATAAAAACAATGATGAGATATCATCTCACCCCAGCAATAATAGCAAAGTTCAACAGGTTGGAAAATAACAAATGCTGGCGAGGTCGCGGAAAGATTGGAACTCTTGTGCACTGATGGTGGGATTGTAAAATGGTACAACCACTGTGGCAAACGGGATGGCATTTCCTTAAAAAACTAAAAATAGAAATACAATTTGACCCAGACATTCCATTACTAGGAATATATCCTAAAGAGATATGGTATGACTTTTAGTTAGCTGTCACACTCCTTAATCACTGCACCACCAGAGCTGCTAACTGAAAGGTCAATGGTTTGAACCCACCAAGGGTTCTGAAGAAGAAAGATGATGCAGTCTGCTTCTGTAAAGATTACAGCCTTGTAAACTCTATGGAGCGTTGTACTTTGTCCTAAAAGTTGCTGTGAGTCAGAACCGATTTGACAGCAATAAG
>NW_006936248.1:0-626 GCF_000298275.1 Orycteropus afer afer
AACAAGGGAAAGTGTTCAGTGCAGATCAGTGAGTAAGCACAAGCCCGCCTTGTTTCAGTACCTATGCTTAAACTGCCCCCTGGCTGATCACTCTCTCAGACCATAAGGCTATAAAATTAGAAATTAATAATAGGAAGATCAAGAAAAAAACATCAAACATGGAAGGTGAACAATTCACTGCTCAAAAACTATTGGGTAATAGAACAAATAAAAAGTGAAATTAAAATAATTCCTAGAAACAAATGAGAATGAAGATACATCATACAAAAACGTATGGGACACAGTGAAAGCAGTATTCAGAGATCAGTTTACAGCAACCAATGCATACATAAAAAAGGAAAGATCAAAATCAACACTCTAACTCATCAACTCCAACAATTAGACAAAGAACAACAAAAGAATCCTACAGTATCTTGAAGTAAGGAAATAATAAAGATCAGGGCAGAAATAAATGAAACAGAAAACAAACAAACAAAAACATTGTTGTTGTTGTTGTTATGTGCCATCGAGTCAAACCCGACTCATAGCCATCCCTCCTTGGGTTTCCGAGGCAGTATCACTACGGAAGTAGGATTGCCAACCTTCCTTCCGAGGAGTGGCTGGTGGGTTTGAACCGCCAGCCGTCT
>NW_006936248.1:3086-3702 GCF_000298275.1 Orycteropus afer afer
AATTAACCTAAATCCCATCACAGAGTCAATTGCCAGTCATTATAGGGAATGACTACTACCAGCTGCCCAGCCAAGTTGATACCTGACCTTAACTAACACACCACCCCAAATAGGCATGGATAATGAGATTTACAAAATATCACAGAATGGAGGACAATGGCTAGAAGGGCCACATCAAGAAATTCACTACATTGCACCCCTTGGTTCTTCTAGCCATTAGCCTTTTCATAGTTGAAAGATAAATTTGCCCCTCCCAATCATATTATCCTTGGAAGGAAGATGGGGCAATCTACTTCTGTACTGATACTGATAAGTCGGGTCCGACTCGACGGCACATAACAACAACAACAACAATCATATTACTGGTCCCAAGGTCATTAACAATTAGTCTTTCAGCAAGGCAGAGTCCTAAGTGTGAGATTATTCAGATACCAGGCATTCAAGTCTGCTGTATTTGTCCATCTGATCCAAAAATTTTATTCTCATTATCATCCTTATAATATCTGATAATATATAACTGAGATATTATTCCCTTGTCCTGAGTCTATCCTTAGGTATCAGCACAATGTTGGATTTCCCCCGCTGCATAACCCATTTATTCATTCCTTTACCTTCA
>NW_006936249.1:0-637 GCF_000298275.1 Orycteropus afer afer
AATTTTTTAAGGACATGGAAAAACCAATTACTAACTTCATATGGAAAGTAAAGAGACCTTGGATAAGCAGAGCACTTTTGAAGAAGATGAAGAAAGTGGGACATCTCACACTTCCAAATCTTAAAATATAGCCACAATAGTCAAAACAGCGTGGTATTGGTACAATGATAGACAAATGGACCAATGGAACAAAATCAAAAGTCCAGAAACAGACCCATCCATCTATGGAAAACTGATCTTTGACAAAGGTCCAAAACCCATTAAATGAGGGAAGAGATAGCCTCTTTAACAAACGGTGCTGGCAAAACTGGATATCCACTTGCGGAAAAATGAAACAAGACCCACACTTCACCCCATACACAAAAACAAACTCAAGTTGGATCAAAGACTTAAATGTAAAATCCAAAACTATGAAATTCATCAAAGATTAAATAGTTGCAAATCTAGAAGCCCTAGTTTACAGCATAAATAGACTATCAAACATAACCCAGAATGCACAGGAGGTAGAAGAGAAGCTAGATGACTGGGACCTTTTAAACATTAAATTCTTATGTGCATCGAAAGACTTCCTTAAAAGGGTAAAAAGAGAACTAGAGATTGGGAGAAAATATTTGCCTATGACATATCTGACAAAGGA
>NW_006936249.1:3482-4096 GCF_000298275.1 Orycteropus afer afer
TCCAAAAACACTATAATGACCAGAATTACTGGTCGGTTGAAGGCTGATGGGACCCCCAATACTATGGCCCTGGGATACACTTTGTTGTTGTTGCTGTTGTTAGGTACCATCAAGTCAGACCTGCCTCATAGCGACCCCTCCTTGGGTTGCTAAGGTGGTATCACTATGAAAGTAGATTGCCCAACCTTCCTTCCAAGGAGTGGCCAGTGGGTTTGAACCACTTAGGCACTATGCTACCAGAGCTCCTGGGATACACTTTAGGACCTGGAATAAAACTCATTCCCAGGGGTTGGCTCTCAGCTCAATATTAGACAAGATATACATGCAGAACACTCAACCTAGGGTGATACACCCACATGTTCTGTGGAGATGCATCCCTTGGCTCTATCAACCACAGGGCACCAGAGGGGCAGCATTCACATGGAGGAAATGCAGTACACACAGGAGTGCATAACTATGTGCGGATGGTTACTGGGCAGGGAGGGGAGGAGACTGGATTAGGTTTGGGGATAGTAATTGGGGAGTGAAACCAAATTTACATGAAATGTTGAATGTAAAACAAACTCTGTTCTGTAAACTTACACCTAAAGCACACACACACACACACACACACA
>NW_006936250.1:0-595 GCF_000298275.1 Orycteropus afer afer
TAAGACAAAGTATATGTAAACTGCTGTATGGAAAGTGAATTTGCTCTGTAAATCTTCACCCAAATCACAGTAAAAAATAAAAAATATAGATAAATTTTAAAAAAAACCTCCTTAACCCAACATCTCCAATATTAGGAAAAGAACAGCAAAAGAAGTATAGTCACAAGAAGAAGGAAATAATAAAGATCTGTAAAGAAAAAAATGGAACAAGAAAACAATGGAAAAAAAAATTAAAAAGATTAGAAGTTGGTCTTTGAAAAGGTTAATATAATTGGCAAATTACTGGAAAATTTAACAAAGGAAAATGAAGACAAGATGCAAATAAAACAAATAAGAAATAAAAGAGGTGAAAATCACAACAGAACCAGCTGAAATAAGAAGGATTATAACAGAATATGATGAACTGTACTCTAGAAAAGTTGAAAACCTAGAAGACAAATTTCTGGAAACACACTGTCTACCCAAATTAAAACAATCTGAGGTAGAAAATTTGATCATACCCAAAACAGAAGAAATTGAACAAGTCCTAAAAATATGGCAAACAAAAATATACTGACTGTGTTGGATTGGGTTCTCTAGAGAAACACAAAAACCA
>NW_006936250.1:2050-2724 GCF_000298275.1 Orycteropus afer afer
AAAAAAAAAAAAAAAAATTCCAAAATACATAAAAGGATGGAATACTCTCTCATCCACTCTATAAAAACGTTATAACCCTGATTCCAACACCAATAAAAATTTAAATTATAGACCAATATTCCTCATGAACATAGACAGCAAAATTCTCAACAAAATCCTATTGTCATTGTTATTGTTGTTAGGTGCCATCGAGTTGTCTCTAACTCATAACGACCCTATGCACAGCAGTTAGAAACATCGTCCAGTTTTGAGCCAGCTCCATGATTCTTGTTATACTTGAGACCATTGCCACTGCCACCATATCAATCCATCTCACTGAGGGCCTTACCTTGTTTCATCGACCCTCCAACTTACCAAGCATGACATCCTTCTCCAGAGAATGGTCCCTTCTGACAACCTGACCAAAGTATGGGAGATGAAGTCTGGCCATTCTTACCTCCAAGGAGCATTCTGGCTGCACTTTCTCCAGGAAAGACCTGTTAGTTCTTTAGCAGTCATGGTACTTTCAGCATTCTTTGCCAACATCACAGCTCAAAAGCATCAACTCTTCTTCAATCCTCCTTATTCATTGTCGAGCTCTCACATGCATATGAGGCAACTGAAAATATCATGGCTTGTGTCAGGCACACCTTAGTCCTCAAGGACACATCTTTGCTCTTCAGCACTTGAAAGAG
>NW_006936251.1:0-848 GCF_000298275.1 Orycteropus afer afer
GATATCAATTTGCAGAAAAATGAAACAAGATCTGTACCTCACACCACACACAAAAACTAACTCCAGATGGATCAAAGACTTAAATGTGAAACTAAAACTATAAAGTTTCTCAAGGAAAAACTAGGGGCAAATTTAGGGGTCCTAATATATGGCATAAATAGATCATCAAGCATAACCCAAAATGCACAAACAGCAGAAGAGAAACTAGATGAATGGGACCTTCTAAAAATGAAATATTTATATGCTTCAAAAGACTTCTCTGAAAGAGTAAAAAGAGAACCTACAGATTGGGGAAAAAGTCAGCAATGGCAAATCTGACAAAGGACTTATCTCTAGAATTTATAGAAAACTCTTAATATCTCAACAACAGAAAGACAATCATTTAGAAAATGGGCAGAAGATATGAATAGACACTTCACCAAAGAAGATATCCAGGCAGCCAACAAACACATGAAGTGTTCATGAGCATTAGCTATTAGAGAGATGCAAATCAAAACAGTGAGATACCATCTTGCCCCAGCACTAATGGCAAAGTTCAGCAAGACAGAAAATAACAAATGCTGGTGAGGTTGTGGAGAGATTGGGACTCTCATACACTGCTGGGAGATTGGGGCTCTCATATACTGCTGGTTTGTTGTTGTTGTTGTTATGTGCTGTCGAGTCGGGCCTGACTCATAGCAACCCCTCCTTGGGTTTCCAAGGCAGTATCACTATGGAAGTAGATTGCCGCATCTTCCTTCTGAGGAGTGGCTGGTGGGTTTGAACCACTAGCCTTCTGGTTAGCAGTCAAGTGCCTTAGGCACTATGTGGAACTGTCAAATGATACAACCACTGTGAAAAGCAGTATG
>NW_006936251.1:1973-2741 GCF_000298275.1 Orycteropus afer afer
TGGCAGTGTTTGCACAGGGAGACAGCTGGTGTGTGTGGGGGAGTGCATGGGAGGGAAGGACACCGGGAAGAGGTAACTATGGGGCGGAAGTGGGAATGGAGCTGTTAGTTGTGGAGAATTGCAGTGAATGTCCAGAGACAAAATGTGTATGAACTGCTGTATGGAAAATGAATTTGCTTTTTAAACTTTCACACAAACCACAATAAAAATTTAAAAAAGAAGTTATTAATCTGTCAACCATATCTATTCAGAAAGACCTCTGAGAATCAAAAATAGACATTCCAAGATCAATGTGCAAACATTTTTCTCCCAAGTGCCCACTTAGGATCCATTTTACTTATTCCCAACAGTATTAATCAGTTTAGTGATCATTCAATAATAGAATAGACTCTGCACTTAAAATGTGTGTATATGATCATTCAATAATAGAATGACTCTGCACTTAAATTGTGTGTGGTGACTTGCACGGTGGTGCAACAATGCAACAACAATGAAAAAAAAAAAAAAAAAGGCAAACAAACAAACAAAAAATCCCCAGCAGAACAAAACAGTTTACAGTATGAAAAGGCTGAGGCAGAAACATTATTAAGCTTGAGAATATGGAATCGTTTAGGGTGGGCATCCCTGAATTACAGGACAGTCTAGTCCTGGAAACGCAGAGTGGTAACTCCAAGTCGGCAAGGTGCCCATGATGTGCAATACCTACTGCTGCTTCACATGGCAAGAAGATTGATGAAGAATGTTAAGGTGTTTGCTGTGGCAACTACT
>NW_006936252.1:0-564 GCF_000298275.1 Orycteropus afer afer
GTTTTCTTCATTCTTTGCTCTGGATGAGGAGAGACCCATCGTTGCATCTAGATGGCAGCTTGCAAGCTTTTAAGATCCCAGTCGCTACTCGCCAAAGTACGAGGTAGAACAATGTTTTGTGTAGTATGTTATGCCAATTGAGCTTGATGTCCCCTGCGGCTATGGTCCCGAGCCCACAGGTTCAACTACTCGGTGCCTCTGGGTAGCTGGCTGTGACCAAGCAGTGACTGCCACCTTACCTCTTGTCAGCTCTACTATACACCTGGGAATTCAGATCATATGCATAAACTTATAGGACCATTGTCTGCCAACCCTATACATGTTCTTGTGTACACTCCTCGCTTCATAGACATACCTAATAGTTCAGCCTGTCCACCCATCTGACCACCCATCTATCCACCTGTGTACCCATGTTTGCCTTCACTGACAATGCAGTACTGTATGTGCACAAGGGTTCATATTTGTTGTCTGTACTTCCCATGTACCTCTCTATGTCTTTCTCTTCCTCAGTGCCACCATATTGATCACTCACATTTGGTACATTGCCCTTCTCTTCACCCAAAT
>NW_006936252.1:1886-2785 GCF_000298275.1 Orycteropus afer afer
GTTCAATCTTCCTATCCATGAGCATGGGATGTTCTTCCATTTATGTAGATCTCTTATGGTTTCTTGAAGTAGTTTTTTTATAGTTTTCTTTGCAAAGGTCTTTTGTGTCCCCGGTAAGATTTATTCCCAAGTATTTTATTTTTTTTGGTAGCTATTATAAATGGTATTGATTTCCTTATTTCTTTCTCAGCAATCCCTTTGCTGGTGTAGAGGAATCCAACTGATTTTTGGAAGTTGATCTTGTATCCTGCCATGATGCTAAATCTTTCAATTAGTTCCGGTAGATTTTTGACTGAGTCTTTTGGGTTTTCTAGGTATAGGATCATATCATCAGCAAATAGGGATAGTTTGACTTATTTCTTACCAATTTGGATTCCTTTGATTTCCCTTTCTTGCCTTATTGCCCTAGCTAGGACTTCCAGTACAATGTTGAATAGAAGTGGTGATAGAGGGAATCCTTGACTAGCTCCTGTTCGCAAGGGGAAAAGTTTCAGTCTCTCTCCATTAAGAATAATATTGGCTAAATAACAGCTTTTTTAAAAGTATACAATGTGGAAAGAAAAAAATTGATTGATTCAACCATAGAAAGGGTATTTTGAGCAATAAACTGTTCACTAACCAGGAACATCCAAACTGAAAGTGGTGAGGAGAACTTTCACATTAAGCAGTGCAAGGTGGTAGTTGTTGTTTTCTCTGGTGTTGATGTGATTAATCATTTTTTTCTCCAAAGATGGTTTCCAGGAGAGTTCCGGCAAGATGGTGGACTAGGCAGAAACACTGTACAGAGCCTCTTCAACAAAGAAAAGAGACCAATTAACACAGACACAGAAGATAATCCTGGACCCCTGAGCCTTGAAGGGAAGGATATAGAAGTGGACTAAACCCCAACTAGCAGAAGA
>NW_006936253.1:0-2785 GCF_000298275.1 Orycteropus afer afer
GTCCAAGATTATCTTCTGTGTCTGTGTTAATTGGTTTCCCTTTCCTTTGTTGAAGAGTCTGTGCAGTCCTTCTGCCTAATCCACTATCTTGCCGGAACTCCTTCAGGGCAGATCTCGAAACATCTTTTGTGATGATAAATATCACACCATTCCTCCTCAAATTGTCATTCCAGTCATAGTAGATCATGTGGTTGTCTGATTCAAAATGGCCAAAACTGGTCCATTTCATCTCACTAATCCCTAAGAAATCAATCTTTATGCATTCCATTTCATTTTTTTGACAATTTCCAATTTTCCTAGATTCATACTTCATACATTCCATGTTCTGATTATTAATGGATGTTTGCAGCTGTTTCTTCTCAACTTGAGTCATGTCACAGCAGCAAATGGAGGTCTCGAAAGCTTTACTTTATCCATATCAGTAAGGTTGGTTCTACTCTGATGATGCTGCTCTTTTCCAGTCATATTTTGAGAGCCTTCCAATAAGGGGTGTGTCCTCCTGCACTGCATTAGAAAATGTTTCAGGCTATTCATAAAATTGTGCTGTGATGTATATGACAGTGTTTGCTATTTATAAGGTTTTCTCTGGCCAATTCTTTGAGGAGTGGATGGCCTCTTTCTTCTTCCCAATCTGTCTCAGTCTATAAGCTCTGTTGAAACTTGTGCACCATGTGCAACCCTGCTGGCATTTCAAACACCAGTGGCACAACCTCAAGCCTCATAGTAACACACAAGCCACCACAGTACAACAAACTGACAGATAAGTTTGTCTCCATTAGCTGTTCGAAACCTCTCTGCTTCCTGCCTCTTGGGTGTGGGTGTTGTGTCCCTCCCCTTACCTGAGATCCCTGCCATTACAGGTGGTACTGTAATAAGGTATAATTACTGTAGAAAGTGCTATTGCATTTCTTTTAAAATTTGGAAATAAAAATACCAGATGATCCAGCAATCTCACTACTAGGTATATATCCTAGAGAAATAAAAGCCATAACACAAACTTAAGGGAATGAGTCACTGGGTCTGGTGGCTCAGGACCATATTCTCAGGGAACATCAGGCCTATTGGCATAACATAGTCCACAAAGACAATGTTCTACATCCTCCTACCTGGTGAGTAGTGACTGGATTCTCAAAAGCTGGTGAGTGACCATCTAAGATACAATTACTGGTTTCTCCTCATCTGGGGCAAAGAAGAGTGAAGAAAATGAAAGATGCAAGGAAAAAATTAGTCTTAATCCAAAGGACTTATGGACTGCATGGACCCCAACCTCCATGACTCTGAGACCAGAAGAACTAGATGATGTCCAGCCACCACTCCTGACTGCTCTGAAAGAGATCACAATAGGAGGCTCTGGATAGATTGGGAGAAAAATGGAGAACAAAATTAAAAATAATAAAAAAGACCAGGGTTACTGGTCTGATAGAAACTGAAAGAATCCCCAAGACTATGGTTCTTGGTTACTCATCAAGCTGGAACTGAACTCCCCTCTGTGGCCCAACTTTTAGCCAAACAATAGACAGAGCTATTAGGTAACAATAACAATAAGCAGGTATGCACTCCTTAGAACAATCAACCAAATGAGATCCAAAAGGCAGCATTTTCCCAAGAATAATGTTCAGAAGGTAGGAATGGATAAGAAAGAAGGATAAAAGGAAATGGTAAACACAAGGAGGAAATGGGAAGAGTATTGTTACCTTGTGGGGACAGGAATAAATGTACAAAACAAAATATGTAGGAATTGTTGAATGGAAAACCAATTTTTCTGTAGACTTTCACCCAAAGCACAATAAAAAGCTAAAAAGAAAGAAAGAAGACTCAAAAAGCCAAAGAATAAACATAAAAATGATTCATAAATTCTGTTCCATTATAATTGTCGTTTCACCACTAGTCTGTCAGTTTGTCTTACTCTGCTTGCTTGCATGTTGCTGTGAGACTGGAGACAATGTCACCAGTATTTTAAGCACCAGCAAGGTCATCCATGTTGGAAAGGTTTCTCTGGAGCTTCCAGATTAAGAAAGACAGGGGAGAAGGATGATGCCATCCACTTATTTAAAAATTGGCCACTGAAAACCCTATGAATAGCTGTGAAATGTTGTTGTTGTTGTTGTTAGGTGCCATCAAGTCATTTCTGAGTCATAGCGACCCCATGCACAGCAGAACAAAACACTGCCTGATCCCATGCCAGCTCCATGATCCTTGCTATACTTGAGCCCATCATTGCAGCCACCATGTCAATCTATCTCATTGAAGGCCTTCCCCTCCTTCATCGACCCTCCACCTTACCAAGCATGACCTCCTTCTCTAGAGAATGGTCCCCTCTGACAACATGACCAAAGTAGATGAGACGAAGTCTGGCCATCCTCACTTACAAGGAGCATCTCAGCTGCCCTTCTTCCAGGACAAATTTGTTAGTTGTTTTAGCAGTCCATGGTACTTTCAGCATTTTTCGCCAGCACCACAACTCAAAAGCATCAACTCTTTTTCAGTCTTCCTTATTCATTGTCCAGGTCTCACATGCATAGGAGGCAATTGGAAATATCATGGCTTGTGTCAGGCACACCTTCGTCCTCAAGGAGACATCCTTGCTCCTCAGCACTTGAAACAGTTCCTTCGCAGCTGACCTTCCCAGTGCTACACGTCATCTAATGTCCTGACTGCTGCTTCCATTGACCTCAATTGTAGAACCAAGCAACATGAATTCTTTGACAACCTCAATCTTTTCTCCATTTATCATGATGCTGCTTATTGGTCCAGTTGTGAGGATTTTTGTGTTCTTTATATTGAG
>NW_006936254.1:0-603 GCF_000298275.1 Orycteropus afer afer
AAATTAGTATTGCCACTCCTGCTCTCTTACAGTTGCCATTTGCTTGATATATCTTTTTCCAACCTTTGATTTTTAGTCTGTTTTGTCATTATCTCAAAATAGCCCCCACATAAGTATTTCATATTTTCCTTTTTCCAGACTATTGGTTTCTTTTATAATCCCCCCTAAAACTACACATAGCAACTAAGAGAAAATGAAATGTTATGGATTATTTTTTCTTAAAAGAAATATCTAACAGAAGCAGCTGAATGGTCAGACCATGCTCTGAGGGAATGAATTTTATTAACTGCAATTGTCACTATATGATCAACAGTGATGTCGAGTATGACATGGATAATGTAAATGCTATGTTAAATGGTAAGGATTATTTGCGGAGACACTTTGTTCACCTTACCATGTTGAGTGTAGTCATCTAATTCCACTAGCAGTCTGAAATGATCCAGATGATTTTTGAAGTTGATTTTCAAATTTTCTTATTGAATTAATGTAACAAGCCCAAGGTTTGGACGAGTATACCTGAGAATGAGAAATATGCAAATCAGCTCTTCGATTTCCCATAATACAGCCTTTTAAAAATAGTGCTACTATGTGTATATTCTCCAT
>NW_006936254.1:3062-3890 GCF_000298275.1 Orycteropus afer afer
TATTATTCTTTATTCTTCCCCTCCCAGGTTCTAGTTTTCAGCACTTTTTCTTTTCCTTTTTCCTGGTGGTATTTTTTTTTTTCTTTCTCATGATTAACTCTGTTCCTTGCCTTTCTTTTTGCATTTTCCCCATTTTTCTTCACTATTTTCCTTCTCTCACTTTTTACTCTTATTGTCCTCTCCCCAGATATTGCAAGTTTTTTCTTTTTCACCTTTTTCTTTCTTTTTTCCCTTTGGTTACAGTTCCTTTGTTATTACATGGTGTATTTTTTTTGTCCATTTGCTTTTATTTTTGATGGTTATTCAATTGTCAATTTGTCTTACTTAGTGGAAGACAGCAACAGGCCCCATGTTACACAGCTACACCCACACCTCGTGCAGCTTCACTTACTGAGTGAGAGCCACCACTTCCTTCTCCATCAACAGGCCAACAATAACCACCAAGAAAAGCCTGACTCACTCTTGGCTGCTCTTCACAAACAGTTAAAAGAGATTAAAATATAATAATGTCACAATGTCTCACAGATGTCCATCACAGACCACACAAAGAAGCAAGATAAAGTGGCAGAAACAAGGGAGCAGGATACAGACCCAGAAAACATCCCTGAGGAAGAAGCAGCATTAGAACATTCTGACAAGGAATTCAAAAGAATTATATTTAGGTATATTCAAGGGATTGAGAGACAGACCAAGGAAAACACAGACAAACCCTAGAAGAATTTTGGAAGAAAATACAAGAAAAAATGACAAAATAAATGAAAAATTAGAAATGATTCTAAACCCACAGATAGAAATCCAAAAGATTAATACTAAATTGTCAGAAATAGA
>NW_006936255.1:0-576 GCF_000298275.1 Orycteropus afer afer
GAGGTATGGATACAGGAAAGAGTTAACTATCAGGAGGAAGTGGGAGGGAAATTGTTGTTGCATTGGGGTAAATTGTAATCAATGTCATGAGACAATGTGTGTGTGAACTGCTGTATGGAACATGAAGTTGCTCTGTAAACTTTCTCCCAAATTACAACTAAAAAAAAAAAAAGAAAAAGATAAACCTTCATATCAACTTAAAAAAGGGGACCAGCACAAATATTTAGCAAATACTAAAACAATAGCAATGAAGGAAGTGATAACACAATTCATAAACAAAAGGAGCTCAGCACCGAAAATTATATGGAACAAAGAAATCAACACCATGAAAAAGCACGTAAAAAATGACAGCAACAAATTCATATTTGTTGATAATTACATATCTGACAAGGGACTTATCTCTAAGATTTATAGGAAACTCCAATGCCTCAACAGCAAAAGGATTAACAATCCAATTGAAAAATGCACAGAAGACATGAATAGATACTTCACCAAGGAGGATATTCAGGTGGCCAGCAAATACATGGAGAGATGCTCACATCACTGGCCATCAGAGAGATGCAAATCAAAACAACT
>NW_006936255.1:1446-2856 GCF_000298275.1 Orycteropus afer afer
TGATGAACTGCTGCAACCAGTTTTGAATTATCTTCAGCAAAATTTTACTTGAGTGAATACCAAACATAATTAATAATGCACAAACAGCAGAAGATAAATTATTAGATAACTGAGATCTCTCAAAAATTAAGCACCTGTGCTCATCAAAAGACTTCACAAAAGATTAAAAAGAGAATATACAGACTGGGTGAAAAAAACTTTTGGCTATAACATATCTGACAAAGATCTAATGTCTAAAATTTATAGAACACTTCAATATCTCAACAACAAAGAGAGAAACAATCCAATTAAAAAATTGGCAAAGGACATGAACAGACATTTCACCAAAGAAAATATTCAGGTGGCTAACAAACACATGAAAAGGTATTCCTGATCATTAGCCATTAGAGAGATACAAATAAAACTACAGTGAGCTACCACCTCACCCTGGCAATAATAGCACTGATCAAAATAACAAAGAACAAAAAATGCTGGTGAAGCTGTAGGGAGACTAGAATTCTTACACACTGCTGGTGGGCCTATAGAATGGTACAACCACTGTGGAAAATGGTATGGCACATTCTTAAAAAGCTAGAAACCTAAATACCATATGCCAGCAATCCTACTCTTAGGTATATATTGTAGGGAAATAAGAGCGGTGTCACAAATAAACATATACACATCCATGTTCATTGCAGCATTATTTACAATAGCAAAAATATGGAAATAACCTGAATGTCCATCAATACTCACTACCATTGAGTTGATTGGAGTCATTATGACTTGGGTTTCCAAGGCAATCTCTCTTCTGAAGTAGATTGTCCAATCTTCCTTCTGAGGAGTGGCTGGTATGTTTGAACCACTAGCCTTCTGGTTAGCAGTCAAATGCTTTAGGCACTATACCACCAGACCTTCTGAAACATCTATCAATAGATGAATGAATAAAAACACTATGGTACATACATACAATGGAATACTATGCAAAGAAAAAGAATAATGATGAATCCATGAAACAACTCACAACATGGATGAATCTGGAGGACATTATGCTGAGTGAAGTAAGTCAGACACAAAAGGACAAATATTGTATGAGACCACTATTATAAAAAGTCAAGAACACACACAGAAAGAAAGATTTTTTTATGATTATAAGGGAGGTAAGGGGGAGACGGAGGGAGAAGCACTAACTGAATAGTAGACAAAAGTTAATTCTAGTGAAAGGAAAGATAATACACAATGTGGAGGAAGTCTACACAATGTGACAAAGGCAAAAGAAGACACTGTGAAGCACACAAGAATAAAGAAAAACTATGATAAATGCTGTAACATGCAGTCCTGTAACAGTAGTAATAACTAACAATGATTTTGACTAGATACATAGGTAAATATGTATGCTAAATAGGTGAGAGAGCTTGCAAAGGAGTACACCTG
>NW_006936256.1:0-985 GCF_000298275.1 Orycteropus afer afer
GTGGTCAATGACATGAGACAAAGTATATGTGAACTGCTGTATCAAGAGTGAATTTGCTCTGTAAATCTTCACCCAAATCTAAATAAAATTAAATTTAAAAAAAAAGAAAAGAAATTATAAGAGATCTACATAAATGGAAGAGCATAACATGCTCATGGACAGGAAGATTGAACATGGGGTAAATGTCCATACTACCCAAAGCAATCTATACATTCAATGCAATCCTGATTGAAATTCCATCAACATTCTTTGTTGTTGTTATGTGCTATGGAGTCGGACCCCACTCATAGAGACCCCTCCTTCAGTTTCCAAGGCAGTATCACTATGGAAGTTTTAAAGACATGGAAAAAGCAATCACTAATTTCATGTGGAACAGAAAGAGATCTCAGATAAGCAAAGCACTACAAAGTACAACAAAGCAGTAGGTCTCGTACTCGCAGAGCTCAAAACACAGCAACAATTGTCAAAACAGCCTGGTATTGGTTACAATGACAGATACATAGATCAGTGGAATAGAATTGAGACTCGAGAAATCAATCCATCGACCTATGGTCAGATGATCTTTAACAAAGATCTGATTCATCATCCTACATTGGTGAGTAGTGACTGGAGTCTTAAAAGCTTTCAAGTGGCCATCTAAGATGCAGCTAATGGTCTCCTATTGTCGGAAAGGAAGAAGAGTGCAAAAAAACAAGGCCATTTGGAAACAATCAGCCCTAGGACACAATGGCCCTGGAGACCAGAAGAACTAGATGATGCTACCAATGCCAACCACTCAGGAAAGGATCAAATCTGGAGATCCTGGATAAAGTGGGAGGTAAAATGTGAAACAAAATCCAAAAACTCGATAATGACCAGAATTACTGGTTGGATGGAGAGACCCCAATACTATGGCAGTGGGATACATTCTGGGTCTGGAATAAAACTCACTCCCAAGGACTGGCTCTCATCAGCCCAATAGTAAACAAGATGTACACACAAACCA
>NW_006936256.1:1980-2743 GCF_000298275.1 Orycteropus afer afer
TTCCTTCCGAGGAGTGGCTGGTGGATTTGAACCGCCAGCCTTCTGGTGAGCAGTCAAGTGCCTTAGGCACTATGCTACCAGAGCTCCTCCTCAGGTAAATGCTCAACTTATATGCCTGTCTATTGTTTGGCTGGAAGCCACATGTGTGCGTTCCAGACATGAAGGGCAGCTAGGGGCCATGGTCTCAGTGGTTCCACCAGGCTCCATCTGGGCAAGCAAACCTGTTCCCCACTTTTTTTATTATTTTTTCCAAATGATTTTGAGTTTTGTTCCACATTGTTCTCCCTGTCTAGCCAGGATATCCTACAAAGATCCTCTTCTAAGTGGTTGATAGTAGTAGCCAAGCACCATCTATTTCTTCTGGTCTCATAGTTGTATAGGCTGCAGATCGGATGGTGTACCAGTCTCTAGGACTAATTGTTTCCATGAATTTTTGATTTTCTTCATTCTTCTTGGCTCTGGATGAGGAGAGACCCATCTTTGCATCTAGATGGCAGCTTGCAAGCTTTTAAGATCTTAGTCGCTACTAGCCACAGTAGGAGGTGGAACAATGTTTTGTGTAGTATGTTATGCCAATTGAGCTCGATGTCCTCTGAAACCATGGTCCTGAACCCACAGGTTCAACTACTCAGTCCTTCTGGGTAGCTGGCTATGACCAAGCAGTGACTACAACCTTGCACCTTGTCAGCCCCATTATACACCTGGGAATTCAGATCATATGCATAAAGTTATTGGACCACTGTCTGCCAACCCTATACATGTT
>NW_006936257.1:0-1294 GCF_000298275.1 Orycteropus afer afer
GGGATCGGGCAGTGTTTCGTTCTGCTGTGCATGGGGTCGCTATGAGTCGGAAACGACTCAACGGCACTTAACAACAACAACAACAACAGCTCTACTTAGATGCTCTCAGGAGCTCTGGTAGCATAGTACCTAAGGCACTTAACTGCTAACTAGAAGGCTGGTGGTTCAAACCCACCAGCCACTCCTCAGAAGGAAGATGGGGCAATCTGCTTCCATAGTGACACTGCCTCGGAAACCCAAGGAGGGGTCGCTATGAGTTGGGTCCGACTCAGGGGCACATAACGACAACAACAATGGATGCTCTTAGATACTTTCATTTCCTAGATGCTCCTCAGGCACTTTAAAGTGAACATATCTCAAATTCACACAACTATTCCACTCCTACCCCCCATTTTAATCTATTTCTCTTCCTGAATATATTGTACCAGTTAAAGTCACCCTTGGAGTCACCCCCACCAGTAAATTTGGCAGCACTGCACATCTGGCCTGTGACTTCACTCCCAACATATTTACCACAGGCTGTCACATTAGTATGACCACGTGATTGATGGAAAGATACAAAGAGAGGATGGAAAAGTTCTTTGATGTCAAATAATACAGAAATTTGTTGTTGTTGTTGTTGTTGTTAGGTGCCGTGGAATCGGCTCTGACTCCTAGCGACCCTCTGTACAACAGAACGAAACACTGCCCGGTCCTGTGCCAGCCTCACAATCCTTGGCTATACGTGAGCCCATCGTTGCAGCCATCTTGTCAATTCGTCTCGTTGAGGGCCTTCCCCTTTTTCGCTGACCCTCCACTTTACCAAGCATGATATCCTTCTCCAGGGAATGGTCTCTTGGTGAGACTAAGTCTGGCCATTCTCACTTCCAAGGAGCATTCCAGTTGCACTTCTTCCAGGGAAGATTGTTAGTTCTTTTGGCAATCCATGGTACTTTCAGTATTCTCCAACACCACAATGCAAAAGCATCAACTCTTCTTCAGTCTTCCTTGTTCATTGTCCAGGTCTCACATGCATGTGAGGCGATTGAAAATACCATGGTTTGGGTTAGGCACACCTTAGTCTTCAAAGAGACATCTTTGCTCTTCAGCACTTTAAAGAGGTTTTTTGCAGCAGATTTGCCCAGTGCAGTACATTGTGTGATGTCTTGACTGCTGCTTCCATTGGTGTTGATTGTGGAACCAAGGAATATGAAATCTTTGACAACTTCAGTCTTTTCTCCATTTATTGTGATGCTGCTTATTGGTCCAGTTGTGAGGATTTTCATTTTCTTTATGTTGGGATGTAACCCACACT
>NW_006936257.1:2199-2824 GCF_000298275.1 Orycteropus afer afer
GCTATGAGCCAGGTCCGACTCAATGGCACATAACAACAACAACAACAACAAGCCATTTGAATGATCCATAGCATGAGTGGGAAGTTTCATCACCAGTTCTTTAAAGATAGCCTTGACATAGAATTATGAGTTTGACCTAGGTTTTCCTCTTGAGTCCTTGAGTCTCGCTGGGCTTTTATTTTATAACTCCATTTTTGGTGCATTCCCCACACTTTGTCCTTATTTTCTCATTTGGTGTTATTGTTAGTGGCCAGTGAGTTGGCTCCAACTTATCATGATCTCACGTATAACAGAGCAAAATGTTGCTTGGTCTTGTTGCATCCTTATGATCATTGGTATGCTTGAGTACATTGTTGTAGCTATGTGTCAATCCATCTCATTGAGGGTTTCTCTTGTTTTCACTGAAACTTTGCTTTACCAAAAGTTATGTCCTTTTTTAGTGATTGATCTTTCCTGCTGATGTATTCAAAGTAAGTGAGCTAAAGTCTTGGTACCCTTGCTTTTTTTTTTTTTATTAGGATTTCGGTGAGGATTTACAGAGTAAATTCACTTTTCATACAGCAGTTCACATATACTTTGTCTCATGTCATTGACAAAAATTTACAATGCAGCAGCTCCCCTCCCA
>NW_006936258.1:0-904 GCF_000298275.1 Orycteropus afer afer
CTTTGTAAATTTGCACCCAAATCACAATTAAAGAAAAAAAAAGATACCACTTTGAAGACTAAGGTGCACCTGACCTAAGCCATGGAATTTTTGATTGCCTCATTTGCATGTGAAAACTGGAAAATGAATAAGGAAGACAGAAGAACTGATGTCTTTGAGTTGGGATGTTGGCAAAGAATACCGAAAACACCATGGACTGCCAGAAGAACAAATAAATTTATTGTGGAAAAAGTATTGCTGGAATGCCCCTTGGAAGTGAGTATGGCCAGACTTTGTCTCACTTAGTTTGGTCACGTGATCAGAATGGACCAGTCCTGGGAGAAGAATAGCATTCTTGGTAAAATGGAGGGTCAGAGAAAAAGGGGAAGACCCTCAATGAGATGAATTGACACAGTGCCTGCAACAATGGCCTTAAGCATAACAAGGATTATGATGGTGGTTCAGGACAGGGCAGTGTTTCATTCTGTTGTATATAGCGTTGTTATGAATCAGAATTGATTTCATACCACTTAATGACAACAACATAACAAAAGAAGATATTGAACAGCTAATTTAAAAAAAAAAAAAAAACCTAAAAATAATAGTTCTTAACAAGTTTTCTTCACTGGAGAATTCTACCAAACATTCATAGAAAAGCTGACATTAATCCACTCCAATTCCACAATATAAAAAAGGATGGAATATTCACAGATTCATTTTATGAAGCAAGCATACCCTTGATATCAAAATCCAGACAAAGACACCACTAAAAAGAGCTACAGAGCAACATCCCTAATGATATTAGATCAAAAATCTTCAACAAAACTCTAGCCAAAATAATTTAACACTATATCAATATATCAATATCTACATCTACATCTACATCTATCTATCTATCTATCTATCTATCTATCTATCTATCTAT
>NW_006936258.1:1739-2715 GCF_000298275.1 Orycteropus afer afer
TATGAGGCGATTGAAAATGCCATAGCTTGTGTCAGGCACACCTTAGTGCTTGAAAGCACTAGCCAGAGCAATAAGGCAAGAAAGAGAATTAAAACACATCCAGATTGGCAAAGAAGAAGTAAAAAACTATTTGTATTTACAGATTAAATGATCCTATACATAAAGCTCCATAGCAGTGTGTTGTGTTTGTTTCATTATACATAAAAAGTCCAAGGTACTCAGCAGGAAAATTATTGGAACTAATTCAGCAAACAGTGGAAGATCTGATATAAAGTGAAAGAAAGTCAAACAATGAGAGTAAGCCAGTAATAAAATGGAGTGGCCTCAGACACACCAGGTAGCAGCTCAGTCACCAAGATATACACAACAAGGCAGCTCCCAAAATTTTGAAGAAAAACAAGAGTCAATGATTAGCTTGATCCAAAGGCCAAGTTGGCAGAATCCTGGCTGACCACCTTTTGCAGGAGTTAGCCTCTTTTTGACTTTGCTGCTTCAGGTGACAAGATGTGGCTTATTACAATTATTTTAGAACAAATTTAAAATTGTAAGTAATTTCTAAATATAAAGCATATTTTAAATAAAATGAAAAAGGCATTATACTTATAGAGGTCTAATGGGATAGCATGATCATTTAAATCATATATTTAACACTTTGTCTGAACACCTGTTCAGGCTAAATAACATATATTTAACATCAGTCATTTCCAACCACAAAATTGAGTTGAAATGGGCAAAGCAAGATTGATGAAAGTGCATTTTCCTGTTAAAAACTACTTGCATCTAAGATACAATGGATTCTTTTTTTTTTTTCATAAATGATAAGCTATACTTTTCAACAAAATGGAATCATTAATGGCAAGAAAAGATCTAAGTTAGACCTTTGGCAGGAGTCTGTAGTCATATTAAGACATAGATATAAAATGCTTTACTCAATCGTAATTAAAATTTTATTCATTCATGTCTTTGTTTTAAAACC
>NW_006936259.1:0-665 GCF_000298275.1 Orycteropus afer afer
CACTTGACTGCTAACCAGAAGGCTGGCGCTTCAAACCCACCAGCCACTCCTCAGAAGGAAGGTTGGGCAATCTACTTCTGTAGTGATACTGCCTCAGAAACCCAAAGAGGGGTCGCTATGATTCTGGTCCAACTTGATGGCACATAACAACAACATTTACATAACAAAGAGTAAACTAAAAATATAAAGAGTTCTGGTGGTACAGTGTGTAAGGTATTTGGCTGCTAATCAGAAGGTTAGAATTTCAAACCTATCAGCTGTTTCAAGAGAGGAAGATGAGGCAATTTACTTCCGTAAAATTTACAGCCTTGGAAACCTAAAAGGGGTTACTATGAGTCAGAATTGACATGATGACAGTAGCTTTGGTTTTTAACTAGAAATATAAAGAGTTCTGGTGGTGTAGTGGGTAAAGTATCTAGCTACTAACCAGAAGACTGTCAGTTCAAACCCATCAGTTGCTCCAAAAGAGAATGATGAGGCAAGATTCAGAGCCTTGGAAATCCAATGGGGATTGCAATGAGTTGGAATTAACTAAATGGTAGTGGGTTTGGTTTGGGGTTTAAACTGGAAATAGATGAGAATTTCTCCAACATGAAAAAGGGCATCTATAACAAGTCTTTGGGTAATATAACTCACTGCCATTGAGTCTATTTGACTCACAGTGA
>NW_006936259.1:1695-2756 GCF_000298275.1 Orycteropus afer afer
GGGATCATCTTTCTTTGAAATGGGTACAAATATGGATCTCTCCCAGTCAGTTGGCCAGGTAGCTATCTTCCAAATTTCTTGATATAGACAAGTAAGTGCCTCCTGTATGGTATCTATTTGTTGAAATATCTCAGTCATAATTCTGTCTATTCCTGGGCCTTGTTTTTTGCCAATTCCTTCAGTTCAGTTTTGACTTTTTCCTTCAAAACCATTGGATCTTGATCATATACCACTCTTGAAATAGATGAATATCGACCAATTATTTTTGGTACAATAACTTTGTGTATTCCTTCTATCTTCTTTTGATATTTTCCCCATAGAATCTTTAAAATATTACAACTCAAGAATTGATTTTTTTTCTTAAATACTTTCACCATGAGAAATATCAAGTATGTTCTTCCTTTTTGGTTTTCTAACTCCAAGTCTTTATACATTTCATTATAACTGACTTTATTTTCTCAAGCTGCTCTTTGAAATCTGTTCTGCTCTTTTATCTTGTCATTTATTCCATTTCTTTAGCTACTTTTTGTTCAAGAACAAATTTCAGAGTCTCTTCTGACATCTGTTTTGGCCTATTCTTCTTTTCTTACTTTTTAATGACCTTTTGCTTTCTTTATGTATGAGGTTCTTAATGTCATTCCACAACTCATCTGGTGTTCAATCATTAGTGTACAGTACATCAAATCTATTCTTCACATGGTCTCTAAATTCAGGTAGGATATAATCAAGTTTATATTTTGGCTCCCATGTACTTGTTTTAATTTTCTTCAGCTTCACCATGAACTGGCATATTAGCAGTTGGTCTATTCCACAATCAGCTCCTGGTCTTGTTTTGGCTGAAGATAATGAGCTTCTCCATAATCTCTTTCCACAGATGTAGTCAATCTGATTCCTGTATATTCCATCTGGCAAAGTCCACGTGTATATGTTGTTGAAAAAAAGGTATTTGCAATGAATACATAGCTGGACTTGCAAAATTCTATCATGAGATCTCTAGCATCATTTTTGTCACCAAGGTTATATTTTCCAACTACCAGTGACTCTTCTTTGTTTCCAACTTT
>NW_006936260.1:0-2726 GCF_000298275.1 Orycteropus afer afer
GATGGGACACTGTTAGATAGGTAGAGACAAGTACTGATTTGGGTGAAGAGAAGGGCAATGTATCAAATGTGAGTGATCAACACGGTGGCATTGAGGAAGAGGATGACATAGAGAGGTACATGTAAGGTACAGACAACAAAGATGAACTCTTTTGCACATACAGGACTGCATTGTCAGTGAAGGCAAACATTGATATATGGGTGGGTAGATAAGTGGACAGGCTGAACTATTAGGTAAGTCTATGCGGGGGGAGTGTGCCCCTGACCATGTATAGGATTGGCAGACAATGTTTCCACAAGTGTATTGGTATGTTCTGTAAGAATTTCCAGGAATATAGTAGAGCTGACAAGGGACAAGGTTGTAGCCACTTCTTGGCCACAGCCAGCTACCCAAAGGGAACAAGTACTTGGACCTAGGGACTCGGGACCATAATCTCAGAGGACATCAAACTCAATTAGAATATCATACTACACAGAAATATTGTTCTGCATCCTACTTTGGTGAGTATTGACTGACATCTTATAAGCTTATAAGCAGCCATCTAGATACAATGATGGGTCTCTTCTCATCCAGAGCAAAGAATGAAGAAAATCAAAGATACATGGAAACAATTAGTCCAAGGGATTGGTAAAACATGCAATCCTCAGCCTATACAACTGAAGAAGACTGAAACCAGAAGAACTAGATGGTGCCCAGCTACCACTATCAACCAGATCTCAGAGGGAGATCTATGTAGGAGATCCCAGATAGAGTGGGAAAACTCAAAATTTTAAAAAATAAAAAAGGTGGGGGGATCAGTTTTGCTGGTCTCATAGAGCTTGGTGGAACCACTGAGACTATGGCCTCTAGCTGCCCTTCACGTCTGGAATTAAACCCACTCCTATGGATTCTGGCCAAACAAAAGACAGGCATATGACCTGAAACATTTATATTAGGTAGAGACACTCCTTGGAGAGAACAATCATGGGAGAATAGAAGGGCTGTGTATACACAGGGAGACAGCTCGTGGGGCAAGAGTGCATGGGAGGGAAGGACACAGAGAAGAGGTAACTGTGGAGAAGCGGGAGGGGAGCTCTTGCATTGTGGGAAATTGCAGTCAATGACATGAGAAAAAGTGTATGTGAGCTGCTATGTTGTTGTTGTTATGTGCCATCGAGTCAAACCCGACTCATAGCGACCCCTCCTTGGGTTTCCGAGGCAGTATCACTATGGAAGTAGGATTGCCCAACCTTCCTTCCGAGGAGTGGCTGGTGGGTTTGAACCGCCAGCCGTCTGGTTAGCAGGTAAGTGTCTTAGCCACTATGCTACCAGAGCTCCCGTGAGCTGCTATATAGAAAGTGAATTTGTTCTGTAAATATTCACCCAATCACAATAAGGATTTAAAAAATATAAAGAGCAAAATACACCTAAAGTAAGCAGAAGGAAGTAAATAATAAGAGCAAAAATCAATTACAATGAAAACAGAAAAACAACAGAGAAAATCAGTGAAACAAAAGGCTGGTTCTTTGCAAAGATCAATAAAGTTAACAAATCTCCACCAAGACTGACAGAAAAAAGAAGAAACAAATTACCTATATCATGAGTGAAAATAGAGAATATCATTACAGATACTGTGGCCATTAAAAGGATAATGAAAGAATGCTACAAACTACTCCAGACACATAAATGTTCCAAGTTAGGTAAAATGGACCAATTTCTTGAAAAATACAAACTACCACAACTCACCCAATATGAACTAGATCCTCTGAATAGTCCTATAACTATTAAGGAATTTTAATTCAAAATCTAAAAATTTGTCAAAAAGAAATCTTCATAGCCAGATGGATTTAGTGGAGAATTCTACCAAATTTTAATGTTTAAAAATTCTAAACAATCTTTTCTAAATAAATAAATCAATAGGAGAGAACATGTTGCAGTTCGCTATATACAGTGTGGTGGTGAACCTTAGAAAAACTGAGGTGGTAGTCTGAATAAGGTGACTTTAGACCTAAACCAAAACTCCATTTTAAATTACAATTAAAATTTTCATTTAAACTTTTCTTAAGTCAGCCATTTTTCCTTGTCAAAGTGTTACTGTTTGAATAACATTCTTATCTTCTTTAGACAAGAGTCAGAATTTCTAACTTAGCAGAAGAATTATTTAAACTAAATCCAAAATCAATCTCACTGCCATTGAATAAATTCCAACTCATAGTGATACCCATTGGGTTTTCCAAGATGGTAGATCTTTACAGAAGTAGATTGCCCTGTCATCTTTCCGCAGAGTGGCTGATGGATTTGAACCGCCAAACTTCTGGTTAGCAGTCAAATGCCTTAGGCACTTAGTGCCTTATAAACATGCATTCCTAACTTCTTGAATCACCAGATGAATTGTGTAAATCAGCATCACTTCCCCTTAGCCAGGTAAACAATATTTTACATTTCAAAGGCTTCAGTTTAAAGTTCATTCAGCTTTCTCTTCCTCTTAACCAAATGAATCAGTTTTACATTTCAAAATCTTCAACTAGAATTGACCTCTTTGTTCTATACTCAATCACAAGACACCCCACACCAAAATGTTTATATAGTGTTAGCAGCCAACAAACACATGAGGAATTGCTTAGGATTTTAGTCATTGTTGTTGTTGTTGTTATGTGCTGTCCCTTGGGTTTCTGAGGTGGTATCAGTACAGAAGTAGATTGCCCAACCTTCCTTCCGAGGAGTGGCTGGTGGGTTTGAACCACCAG
>NW_006936261.1:0-621 GCF_000298275.1 Orycteropus afer afer
GGAAAAAGAAGAAGAAAAAACAAGAAAACCTGCAATATCTGGGGATAGGGCACTAAGAAAAAAAAAAGTAGAGAAGATTAATAAATGAAAAAAAAAATGGGAAAAATGCACAAAGAAAATCAAGGAACAGGGTTATCCATGAGAAAAAAGGGGGAAAAGAAAGAAAAAATTTCAACCAGGCACAGGGAAAAGAAAAAAATGCTGAAAACTAGGACCTGGGACGGGGAAGATTAAGAATAACAATAAAAAGGACAAAAGTATTAGTAATATTAGTTGTTTTAAAACATACAAATACAAGCAAACTTATCACGAGAAAAAAGAAAAAAATAAAAATAAAAAAAGAGAAAAAAAAATCGGTGGAGGACAGGGCAGGGCACCCAGGCTCCATCTGAGCACACAAACTGTGATAGAATTCCTGTGGCCCAGAAGGTAGGTGGGAGTGGGGGATGGCCCCACCATTCACCAAATGGATGTGGGGTATAAGAGTAACAAGAGGAATCTCATACCTTGTCAGTATTGCAGGTCCCGAGTGTCCTTGGGGTTGCCGGAAAGCAGAACGTGTTCTGAAGCCCCAGGAATCTGAGAGAGTGCTGTCTCTTTAAATATCCAAAATAGTCAAGC
>NW_006936261.1:2991-3500 GCF_000298275.1 Orycteropus afer afer
CCAGGGAGAATGGGTGTTCTATAGTTATATATGAAGCACATGCATTTAAAAAGGAAATCACTTTTCAGTGATGAGGACCTCTTGGTTTCTTGGGAGCTTCTGTCCTTATCACTCCTGACAGAGAAGGATGGGGTGAGGTAAGGGAGGCTGGAAAGGATTCATATGGAATAAAATAAGAATCTGGTTCTGTCACCACAAGCCTAAGAGAGAGACATTAGAGGGAGGCGAGAGAAGCTAGATTAGATTTACAGGAATAAAATTGGAATCTGGAACAGATTCACAAAACAGTACCTTCTAGACCAACCCATTTTGCATGAAAATGCTTCCCATTTTGAGAATGTTTTTTTGGTTTTTTGTTTTAATGTTCTCTTCTGAGAATGAACAGATAATCCCCCAGGAATCCTGTTTCATTTCCTTCAAAGTTCACCTGTCCAAATTCACCTACAAACAAGTTATAGTTACTGAACTGAAAAGGACAGAAATTAAAACCAGGAGGGAGAGCTCACCAG
>NW_006936262.1:0-701 GCF_000298275.1 Orycteropus afer afer
CTCTGGATCAACAGACAAAGAAGGGTATTACTGTACTATCTAGTGTGATAGATCCTGATTACCAAGGGGAAATTGGGTTGGCTTTACATAATGGAAGTAAAGAAGAATATATCTGGAATACAGGAGATTCATTAGGACATCTCTTAGTACTACATGCCCTGTGATTAAAGTCAATGGAAAATTACAACAACCCAATTCTGATATGACTGCTAACAGCCCAGACCATTCAGGAATGAAGGTTTGGGTCACCCCACCAGGCAAAGAACCAAGACCAGCTGAGGTGCTTGCTGAGGGCAAGGGAAATACAGAATGGGTGGTGGAAGATGGTAGTTCTGAATATCAGCTACGACCTTGTGACCAGTTGCAGAAACGAGGACTGTGATTGTTATATTTCTTCATTGTATATGTGCATCAAATATTTTTGTTTCTTTCTGTTAGGAACTGTGAAATGTAGATAAGTTTAATGTGTTTCGGTTGTATGTGTGTTAGTGTATTATGTTAGGCACAAATATGACTTTATAATTGTCCTTATTTAGAGATTATATATGGTTCAGAAGATGTGTACAACTGCCAAGTTGACAAGGGGTAGACTCTTATAGTTGGAGTTGTGTGTCAACTTGTCTGGACCACAATTCTGTGTGGTTTAAGCTGTTGTGATGTGGTTATTCCCATGATGGGATCAGATGATTATGTTTTGAGCA
>NW_006936262.1:2376-2929 GCF_000298275.1 Orycteropus afer afer
TTACAGAGCAAATTCATTTTCCATACAGCAGTTCACACACATTTTGTCTCATGACATTGACTGCAATTTCCCACAATGTAATGGCTCTCTTCCTACTTCCTCTTTGTAGTTACCTCTTCCCTGTGTCCTTCCCTCCCACGCACTCCTTCCTGCTCTCTGAGCTGTATCTTTGTCCAAAAACTGCCCTTCTATTCTCCTATGATTGATCACTCCAAGGAGTGTATCTACCTGTTGTAAATGTTCACCCCATATGCTTTTCTATTGTTTGGCTGGAAGCCACAAGAGTGAGTTCAATTCCAGGCCTGAAGGGTAGCTAGGGGCCATAGTGTCAGGGGTTTCACCAGGCTCTATCAGACCAGAAAACCTGGTCTTTTCTTTCTTTCTATGATTTTTAGTTTTGTTCCACATTGTTCTCCTACTCTATCCAGGATCTCCTGCACTGATCCTCCTCCCAGTGATTAATAGTGGTAGCCAGGCACCATCTAGTTCTTCTGGTCTCATGGTCATATAAGCTGAGGATCACATGGTCTAGCAGTCATTTGGACTAATTGTT
>NW_006936263.1:0-445 GCF_000298275.1 Orycteropus afer afer
CAACAGGAAAAGAGTAAACACATGGATACTGAACAACACACTCTTTGAGAAAGACTGGGTAAGAGAAGAAATCAAAATTGAAATTAGAAAATTCCTTGAATCAAACAAGAATGAAAACACAACTTACCAAAATCTTTGGGACAAAACAAAAGCAGTGATCAGACACCAATTTAAAACAATCACTGCACACATCAAAAAGAAGAAAGAGCCAACATCAACACTTTAAAACAACATCTCCAACAATTAGAGAAAGAAGAGCAAGAAAAGCCTACAGTCACCAGAAGAAAAGAAATAATCAAGATTCGAGCAGTTTTCTATGAAACAGAAAATAGAAGGGCTATAGAAAAAACCAACAAGACCAGAAGTTGGTTTTTTTAAAAGATCAATAAAATTGACAAACCACTGGCAAATTTAACAAAGGAAAAGAGGGAGAGAATACAAATAA
>NW_006936263.1:2440-3137 GCF_000298275.1 Orycteropus afer afer
GTTTAAAGACAGATACATAGACCAATGGAATAGAATTAAGAACCCAGAAATAGATCAATCGACCTATAGTCAGCTGATCTTTGACAAAGGCCTAAAATCCATTAAATGGGGAAGAGAAAGTTTGTTTAATAAATGGTGGTTAAACTGGAGATCCATTTGCAGAAAAATGAAACAAGATTTGTACCTCAAACCATACACAAAAAGGAACTCCAAATGGATCAAAGATATAATGTGAAACCTAAAACAATACAGTTCCTCAAAGAAAGTTTAGAGGCAAATTTAAGGGCCCTAATATATGGTATAAATAGACTATCAAGCATAACTCAAAATGGACAAACAGCAGAAGAGAAATCAGATGATTAAAATTAAATTTCTATGTGCTTCCAAAGACTTCTCCAAAAGAGTCAAAAGATAACCTACAGATTGGGAAAAAAATATTTGGTAATGACATACCTGACAAGGGAATTATCTCTAGAATTTATAGAAGACTCCAACACCTCAATAAAAAAAGACAAACAATCCAATTAAAAAATGGGCAGAAGACATGAATAGACACTTAACCAAGCAGGATATTCAAGTGGCCAACAAACTTATGAAGAAATGTAACCAAAACACCTAGCCCAGGCAACAGGGCAAGAGTGGGAAATCAAAGGTATGCAAACTGGTAAGGAAGAAGTAAAACTATCCCTATTTGGTG
>NW_006936264.1:0-406 GCF_000298275.1 Orycteropus afer afer
GAAGATACCTAAAGATAATTCTTTTGAATTCCTTATAGGAGATTTCCAATGCTGCTTCTTCCTCAGGGATGTATTCTGGGTCTGTATCCTGCTCCCTTGTTTCTACTACTTTATCCTGCTTCTTTGTGTGGACTGTGTTGTTCTATTGCTTCCGAGGCATCATGATGTTGTTGTATTTAGATCTCTGTTAACTGTTTATGAAGAAAAGCCAAGGGTGGTTCAGGCTCTTCTTGGAGGTTTTTTATCGCTGACCCATTGCTGGAGATGGAGGAAGTGGCTCTCGCTCAGTAAGTGAAGTCACAGGAGGTTTGGGTATAGTTGTGTCTTATGAGGATTGTTGTTGTCTCCCACTCAGTTAGATACAAACTACAATTGAATGACCATTGAAAAACTAAAAGCCCATGGA
>NW_006936264.1:1761-2526 GCF_000298275.1 Orycteropus afer afer
TCAGGGGTCCAAGATCATCTTCTGTGTCCGTTTTAATTGGTTTCCCTTTTCTTTGTTGAAGAAGGTCTGTGCAATCCTTCTGCCTAGTCCACCATCTTGACGACAGCCCCGGCATAGATACTCTTTACTTGTTTTGAAGATTAACTGGAAATTTAAATAGTGCTAGTCACTATGTGGAGCAATTTATTTACTAAGAAGGAGAAGAAAAACACCTAAATTTTCCTATTTTTAAAACTCCTCCTCTGTGCAGATTGCTTGGCCTTTTTACCCCCTTTCTGCCACTCTCCTACCCTGCTGCTTTGGGTTTGCCTGAGTTCCTCTCCTCACCTGGATCCCTGTGGCTGACTGCTCCTCTGTCCGGGTTCCTGGCTTTTTTATCCCCTTTCTCCCGCTCTCCCACCCTGCTGCTTTGGGCATTTCTAAGTTCCCTCTTCTCAGCTGGATCTCTGTGGCTGACTGGTCCTCTGTTATAATACTATAATTATAGTATTCTATATATACCCCATAAAAGTTACTTTACTATACTTTTGTCTTTCTTGTTTTGTCCTAATCACTTGTTTACATTTTTTCACCAATAAGGACCCAATGCAGAATTTGCATTAAAAAACAAACAAATACCAAACTCACTTCAGTGGAGTCTTATCCGACTCATGGAGATCCATGAGTTTTCGAGGTGGTATCACTATGGAAGTAAATTTCCCAGTCTTCCTTCCAAGGAGTGGCTGGTGGGTTTGAATTGCCAGCCTTCTGATTAGCAATCAAGTG
>NW_006936265.1:0-785 GCF_000298275.1 Orycteropus afer afer
AAAAAAAAAAAGAAAGAAAGAAAAGACCAATATGGATGTCAGAAGAGACTGAAATTTGCCCTTGAGTGAAGAGTAGTGAAAGCAAATGGATGAAATGACAAGATAAAAGAGCTGAACAGAAGATTTCAAAGAGCAGCTTGAGCAGACAAGCCCAATTACTATAATGAAATGTGCCAAGAGTTGGAGTTAGAGAACCAAAAGGGAAGAACACACTGACAATTTCTCAAGCTGAAAGGACTGAGGAAAAACTTTAAGGCTTGAGTTGCAATATTGAAAGATTCTATGGGCAAAGTAATGAATGATGCAGGAAGGATCAAGAGAAGATGGAAGGAATACACAGAGTCACTGTACCAAAAAGAACTGGTCAATCTTCATCCATTTCAGGAGGTGGCATATGTTTAAGAATCAATGGTATTGAAGGAAGAAGTTGAAGCTTCACTGAAAGAATTGGCGAAGAACAGGGCTCCAGGAAATGACAGAATACCCACTGAGATGTTTCAACAAATGGATGCCCCACTGGAGGCCCTCACTCAGCTATGCCAAGAGATTTGGAAGACAGCTACCTGGCCAACTGATGGAAAAGATCCATACTTGTACCCATTCCAAAGAAAGGTGATCCCACAGAATTTGGAAATTATCAAACAATATCATTAATATATCACATGCAGGTAAAATCTTACTGAAGATAATTCAAAAATAGTTGCAGCAGTATGTTGACAGAGAACTTCCAGAAATGCAAGCTTGATTCAGAAAAGGATGTGGAATAAGGGTATTGGTGCTGATAT
>NW_006936265.1:2645-3634 GCF_000298275.1 Orycteropus afer afer
AGGAGGAGATCATGCTAGGTGGAGGGTCAACAAAAAAAGAGGAAGACCCCTAACGAGATAGATTAACACAGTGGCTCACCCATAGCAAAGATTGTGAGGATGGTGTAGGACCAGGCATTATTTCATTCTATTGTACATGGGCTCACTATAAAGCAAGACTGTTTTGACAGCACCTAATAACAGTACATTTTTGAATTGGGAAGGGTGAGTCCAACTTTTTTTTTTTTTTTTTTAAAGACTACTTTGGCTATCGTGGCCCCTTGCAGTGCTATATAAATTTGAGGATTGGCTTTTCCATTTCTTTAGAGAGCCTGTTGGAATTTTAATGGGGATTTCACACACCAGTCCCAGGAGTTAGGACTTCATCCTGTTTCTTTGGAGGACACAATCAAATCATACCATCACTCAGCGGTGAAATAATAGTTTTTTCAATCAAATTGTCAGTGGTTCAAACTCAGTAGCTACTCCATGGGAGAAAGATGAGGCAATCTGTTTCCATAAAGGTTTACGCCTTAGAAACCCTATGAGGAAGTTTTACTCTGCCCTGCATCAGAATGACTCGATGGCAGTGAGTTGTTTTCTATTTTTGTTTGTTTGTTGTTGTTTTCAACAAATTGTTGTAGGATGACTGGATATCAACATGCAAGAGGATGAATTTGTGCCCTTACCTCATCCTGTATTAAAAAACTAAACTCCAAATGGATCAAAAACCTAAATGTAAGGGCTAAAACAAGAGATTGCTTGTAAGAAATTATAGGTAAATCTTTATGACTTTGGATTTGGTATGGATTCTTAGATTTCACACCAAAAGTACAAGCAGCAAAAGAAAAAATAAATTGAAATTTATAAAACTTAAAATTATCTATACATCAAAGTGAAAGTATAAAGAAAACATACACACTGGGAGAAAATGTTTGTGAACATATATCTGTTAGTTTCCTTGTTGTTGTTAGTTGCTGTAGAGTCAGCTCTGACTCATCATGACCCTA
>NW_006936266.1:0-600 GCF_000298275.1 Orycteropus afer afer
ATGATGGGCTCAAGTATAGCAGGGATTGTGGGGCTGGCGTGGGATCGGGCAGTGTTTTGTTCTGCTGTACATGGGGTCGCTATGAGTTGGAGATGATTTGACGGCACCTAACAAGAACAAATTTGACCCTTCATTTTTCCTTGAGCAACTCTATAGTTTAAGGTTTCACATTTAAGTCTTTGATCCATCTGGAGTTCATTTTTGTGTATGGTATGAGGTACAGATCTTGTGTCATTTTTCTACAAATGGATATCCAATTTTGCCAGCACCATTTATTGAACAAACACTCTCTTGCCCATTTAATGGATTTCAGCTCTTTGTCAAAGATCAGCTGATCATAGATTGATGGATCTATTTCTGTGTTCTCAACTCTATTCCATTGGTCTATGTGTCTGTCATTATACCAATACCAGGTAGTTTTGAGTACTGTGATGTATAGTAGGTTTTGAGATCCAGCAGTGTGAGACCTCACACTGTTCACACTGTTGTTCTTCTTCAATAGTGCTTTGGTTATCCGAGGTCTCTTTCCTTTTCATACAAAGTTAGTGATTATTTTTTCCACCTCCCTAAAGAATGTTGATGGGATCTGGATTGGGATTG
>NW_006936266.1:1631-2662 GCF_000298275.1 Orycteropus afer afer
CTGATGGCACAGACAGCTTGGAGATTCCCAAGTGGTGGTAGGACCTGAGAATTAACCTAAAAATCAGCCCTGCTAGCCAGGGACTGCACAGAGAAATGCTCTTGTGGCTGGGAATAAATGGAGAAGGTGAAGAGAAAGGTGGGCTGAGCAGTGGACTTTTGCCAGTCTGGAGGATGCTGCCATTTTGAAGGTTTAAAAGTGGCTTGACTATTTTGGATATTTAAAGGGACAGCACTCTCGCAGATTCCTGGGGCTTAAGAACACGTTCTGATTTTCAGCAACCCTAAGGACACTCCGGACCTTCAAGTCTGAAAAGGTATCACATTCCTCTTGTTGCTCTTTTACTCCACACCCACTTGGTGAACAAAGGTGCAGCCATCCCACATACCAACCTAACTTCTGGGCCCACAGGAAATCGATCACAGTCACAGTCTGTGTGCTCAGACGGAGCCTGGGTGATCGGCCCTGTCCTCCACTGATTTTTCTTTTTCTCTTTTTTTATTTTTTTCTTTTTCATTTTCTTTTTTTCTGGTGATTAGTTTGCTTGTATTTGTATGTTTTAAAACAATTATTATTATTAATACTTTTGTCCTTTTTACTATTATTCTTAATCTTCCCCTCCCAGGTCATAGTTTTCAACATTTTTTCTTTTCCCTGTTGCTGGTTGATTCTTTTTTTTTTTAAATTTAAGTAGTTTCCCTCCGCCCCCATTTTTCTCATGATTAACCCCATTCCTTGTTTTTCTTTTTGCATATTTACCATTTTTTTTCCTTCATTATTCTCCTTCTCTACTTTTTTTTTCATCTTAGTGCCATCCCCAGATATTGAAGGTTTTCTTTATTTTTCTTCTTCTTTTTCCTTTTTTTCTTTTTCTGGTTACTGTTCCTGTGTGATTACATGGTGTGCTTTTTGTCCATGTGCTTTTAGTTTTTTGATGGTTATTCAATTGTAATTTGTGTCTAAATGAGTGGGAGACAACAACAGTCCCGTAAGACACAATTACACCCACACATCCTGCAACTTCACTTACT
>NW_006936267.1:0-2736 GCF_000298275.1 Orycteropus afer afer
GGCAGTGTTTCATTCTGTTGCGCATGGGGTCGCTATGAGTTGGAAATGACTCGAAGGCACTTAACAACAACAACAATAAAAGAAAAGTTATATAATCTCTTTAAGTCTCAGTTTCCTCATCTGCAAAATTATAATGATTATATTTATGTCACAGAATGATTATAGGATTTAATAAGAAAATATTTTTAAGCCAAACAGGTCAGTGTATCAATGACAAGCATATAAACTATTAAATAAATTGAATGAGACGATTTCTTGGATAAAGCTTAATCTTTTGTCTTGATTCCAGTGCTAAGAATAATGTTAGATACATTGAAGAATGCACAAAACATCCTCTGCAAAAGAGTATATTGTTTTTAATGTGTTTACTTAATTGTTGGAGACGCTTGGTGGTGCAAACAATTACCACTCAGCTGATAAACAAATGGTGCCTGGAAGAAAGGCCAGGTGACTTACTTCTAAAACAGCAGCCACTGAAAACCCTACGGAGCACAGTTCTACTCTGATACATATAGTGTCACCATAAGTTGAAACTGACATGTCAACAATTTTTCTTTTTAATCTTTAATTTACCAGTGTATTAATCCACACACACACAAAAACTACTTGGGTCAGTTTCAAGTCCCAGTGGTCACAGGAAATGTGTTATACTTGGACCTTGAATATCAGTCCTAGAAGTCCATATACCACTTTGATTTTCACACTTTATCATCAGCTTCCCTAACCTAAATGAGACAGAACCTCAAAAAAGGGGGAAAATAATATGCATATAATTTATGGTCATTTTTGGGTAATGGACATCTCTTATTCTCCACTCTCCAATCCAATAAGCATAAAGATCGCATTCAATAAATTCAAAAATATTTTACTTGTAAGCTAATTATCAGAAACCTTCATGCTCAAAATTAAATAATTACCTATAATAAAATTTTCTATTATCTCTTTATTTAGATTTCCCTTTGTATGCTGCTAGTAGAATAACTTTAATAGTTTTAAAAATGCAAATTTTCTTACAATTAAAAAAGTAGAATTTAACCAAATCCAAACAAATTTGCACATTGTTATTGTACTCATAGATAAAAATTATATATATTTATTCTAACATATATTACATCCATAGATCTCTTTTGAATAAAATGAGGTTTTCACTCAATTTCTAAAGAATATGTACCTCAGTTGTCTTGGAGAATATTTGTTTTAGAAAGTACATAATTGTGTGTTTGTTCAAAAATAGCACTGCATTTTTGTTTCATTTCTTTTGGAATATACATCACCTTATCCTCCAAATATTTGCAGGTGCAAATATTTAAACATCGTAATTATAAGAATTTGATCAAAGTCAGTTACTCACAGCTGTAAATGATTATATTGTTTACCCCTCATTTATAATGCTGCTAAAGATAATGATGTAACAATACAAACACATTTAGATAGTGCCGACATTTTAAATAATTTTTTTTATATGGGCAATCTTATTTGTTTATAAGAAACTATCAGACTTTGGAATACAGGCTTCATCTTCTCTGAATGTTTTTACTCCTTGTTTTTGTTCGAAATACTCTTGAAATTGACCTCTCCATTTTTACTTTCTTAGTCACGTTGTTGTCAAGTGAGCCTTCTCTAAGTCTACTCTTTTCCCTAGGGATGCTGACTGAGTCATAAGAGCATCCTCTGATAATCAGAAGTAGAACTTCTAACTTTTTGTTTCAGTACACCTTTTGGACTTAGTTCTCAGTTTCCCTTTACTATTTAAATCAAAGTCCCCTGTTCATTTATGAGATAATGTGTGCCCACTGAATGATTATTACCATATCATCCTATTTTCCTCCGGAAATTCCTCAGCAACTTCTGTAAAGCATTTCAGTCTAGAATCGTATCATTATATTTTCATACACATACATACACACACAAGAAAAAAATTATCTTACATTATTATTCAGCTGGGGAGAGAGTGCTATTCTCTTTTAGAGACATGCTATGTATCTTTTATTTTTTTTTTTCATTTAGGATTAGTATTAAAGTAGCATTGCTCTTTTTGTAAAATTTTTAAAAGTCATGTTTCAGCTACATCTAGATATGTAACACATCCTCCCACAGGTTAATAACACAACCCTTTTATTGCTTACAATCTTCCAAAATTTAAAAAAAAAAAAAAAACTCACTTCTGTCAGGTTGATTCCAATTTATAGCAACCCCCTCCTTGGGTTTCTAAAGAGATGTCTCTATGGAAATAGATTGCCCAGTCATCCTTCTGAGGAATGGCTGGTGGGTTTGAACCCCCAGGCTTCTGGTTAGCAGCTAAGTATCTTTGAGGTTATTAATATATCTGTTCCACACAACTGTTTTGGTGAGATCCACAAAGGAGAACATAAGACACTTTTTTCTAAAGATGACATAGGCAGTTCTTGATTTGGATAATTTAACAAAGTCTAAAATCATCCCTTTGGGGTTCACCTGATAAAAGGTATTTTGAAAACACTGAAATACTGAGTTAGGACACATCTTTCCTGGTTGATACATATTTACCAAAGACATAGAATTGAATAATTAAATGAAAATGTGTATTTTAAAGCATATAAAAAAGAACCATAGTTATTGTAGGAAATGATTTCAGTTAAGCCATCTCAAAATAGGGATGGGGGGGCTCCGGCAAGATGGCGGACTAGGCAGAAGGATTGCACAGACCCTCTTCAACAAAGAAAAGGGAAACCAATTAACACAGACACAGAAGATAAT
>NW_006936268.1:0-792 GCF_000298275.1 Orycteropus afer afer
GAGGGCACAGCCATTTTTAATGTTTACAAGCAGTGGCCATTTTGGATATTTAAAGTGTCTGAGGGCACAGCCATTTTGAATGTTTACAAGCGGTGGCCATTTTGGATATTTAAAGTGACCAAGGGTGCAGACATTTTGAATCTCTGCAAGTGACAACCATTTTGGATTTTAAAGTGATAGCATTCTCATTCAGATTCCAGGGACCTAAGAATAGGCTCTGTTTCCCAAGGTTGGCTGGGACATACAAGAGGCTGACAACAGGAAAGGAGACAGGTGGCGTTTGTATAAGTGCTGTCACCTAGTGCATAGAGGAGCATAGCACAGTAATCTGCTTGTGTAGATAACATACAAACAAAGCAAAGAAAATGAAAATTGTGGGGAAGTCACTCCAACATACAATCACCAACTATAAACACAAAAATGTCACAATACCTTGGAAATAGCAGAGCATCACAGTCCACACAAAGAAGCAAAATAAAGCAGGAGAAACAAGGGACCAGGATACAGACCCAAAGCACATCCTTGAGGAAGAGACAGCGCCAGTGCTGCTTCCTGATAAGGAATTCAAAAGAATTATATTTAGGTATCTTCAAAGGATTAATAGATCAAGGAAAACACAGACAAAACCCTAGAAGAATTTTGGAAGAACAATACAAGAACAAAATGACAAAATAAATGAAAAATTAGAAATGATAAAAAAATCTACAGATAGAAATCCAGAAGATTAATACTAAATTGTCAGAAATGGATAACACATTGAAAGGGCAAAGGAGTAGAATTGATGCAATGGAA
>NW_006936268.1:1792-2965 GCF_000298275.1 Orycteropus afer afer
AGAATGGACTCTTCTAAACTTGGGAAGAAAACTATAAATCACAGGGTAACCTCAAAGAAAAATGATAAACCTTCACATCAAAATAAAAAAGAGGACCAGTACAAATATTTAGCAAATAGTGCCTAAGATACTTGACTGCTAACCAGTTCAAACCCACCAGCCACTCTTTGGAAGGAAGTTTGGGCAATCTACTTCCATAGTGATTCTGCCTTGGAAACCCAAGGAGGGGTTGCTGTGAGTTGGGTCAGACCTGACGGCACATAACAACAACAACAACAAGAAAAACAATAGCAATGATGAAAGTGATAACACAATTTATAAACAAAACAAGCTCAGCACAGAAAATTATATGGAACAAAGAAATCAACACCACAAAAAAGCACATAACAAAAATGACAGCAACAAATTCAAGGGACTTATCTCTAAGATTTATAGAAAACTCCAAAGCCTCAACAGCAAAGGAATTAACCATCCAATTGTGAAATGGGCAGAAGACATGAATAGACACCTCAACAAGGAGAATATTCAGGTGGCCAGCAAATACATGAAGAGATGCTCACAATCATTGGCCATCAGAGAGATGCAAATCAAAACAACAATGAGATACCATTTCACTGATGGCAAGGTTCAACGAGACAGAAAATACCAAACGCTGGTGGAGATGTGGAGAGATTGGGACTCTCATACACTTCTGGTAGGACTGTGAAGTGATACAACCACTGTGGAAAGCAATAGGACAATTCCTTAGAAAGCTAGAATTGGAAACACCATTTGACCCAGTAATCCCCTTACTAGGTGTATATCCTAGAGAGGTGAGAGGCAGGACAGGAACAGATAAATGCACACCCATGTTCCTCGCAGCATTATTTAATAGCAAAAAGATGGAAACAACCTACGTGTCCATCATTTGTAGAGTGGATGACCCAACTATGGTATATACACATAATGGAATGCTATGCAGCAGTAAAGAATAATGTAGCGTCTGCAAAACACCACATAATATGGATGAACTTGGAGACATTATGCTGAGTGAAATGGGTCAATCACAGAAGGACAAATATAGTATTAGTTTGTTGTGGTGGGTCAAGAAGGGTTTATATGTGGAGGGAAGCTTCCTTTGTTGGTTGCCAGGGGTTGGAGGGGATGGGAGGGAACACTGCAAAAAAAAAAAAA
>NW_006936269.1:0-692 GCF_000298275.1 Orycteropus afer afer
TATTATTATTCTTAATCTTCCACTTCCCAGGTCCTGGTTTTCAGCATTATTTCATTTCCCTGTGCCTCGTTGAAATTTTTTTTTTTTAATTTAAGATTTTTTTTTTCTTTTCCCCCTTTTATCTCGTGGTTAACCCTGTTCCTTGATTTTCTTTTTTCATTTTTCCCATTTTTTTTTTTCCATTTATTATTCTCCTTCTCTACTTTTTTTTTCTTACTGCCCTGTCCCCAGATACTGCAGGTTTCCTTGTTTTTTCTTCTTCTTTTTCCCTTTTCTTTTTTTTGGGGGTTACTGTTCCTGTGTGATTACATGGTGTGTTTTTTGTCCAGGTGCTTTTAGTGTTTTGATTGTTATTCAATTGTAATTTTTGTCTAACTGAGTGGAAGACAGCAACAAACCCCTAAGACACAACTACACCCACACCTCCTGCAACTTCACTTACTGAATGACAGCCACTACCTCCTTCTCCACCAACAGGACAACGATAAAAAACCACCAAGAAGAGCCTGAATCACTTTTGGCTGCTCTTCACAAACCGTTAACAGAGATCTAAATACAATAATGCCATGATGCCTCGAAGACAACAAACCATCAGACTCCACACAAAGAAGCAGGAAAAAGTGGTAGAAACAAGGGAGCAGGATACAGACCCAGAACACATCCCTGAGGAAGAAGCAGCATTGGAACTCTCT
>NW_006936269.1:1602-2480 GCF_000298275.1 Orycteropus afer afer
TTACAAGATTGTAAACAGGGAACAAGAGACATCAATTGGCAAGTGAGGACAGCTATAAACAAAAAGAGGGAAAAGACTGTGTAGTTACAGAACTTCTAAAGAGTGAGGAAGTCAAGGGAGTTGCAAGATAGAATGGAGTGTTACATTATGCTGAGTGAAATAAGTCAATCACAAAAGGACAAACATTGTATTAGTCCATTATTGTAAAAGTTAAGGAAAGGTTTAACTATAGAAGGAAATTTTCTTTGTTGGTTACCAGGGGTGGGAGGGGAGGGGATGGAAGGCTGTTAGATAGATAGAGATAAGTATTGATTTGTGTGAAGAGAAGGGCAATATACCAAATGTGAGTGACCGATATGACACCACTGAGGATGAGAAACACAGAGAGAGGTACAGGAGGTACAGACAACAAAGATGAACCCTTTTGCACATACAGTACTGTGTTGTCAGTGAAGGCAAACATGGGTATATGGACGGATAGATAGGTGGACGGGCTAAACAATTAGGTATGTCAACAAAATGGGAAGATTATCCAAGAACATATATAAGGTTGGCAGACAATGATCCTATAAGTTTATGTGAATGATCAGAATTCCCAAATGTATACTAGAGCTGACAAAGGGCGAGGTTGTGGTCACTGCTTGGTCACAGCCAGATACCCAGAGGGACCACATAGTTGGACCTGTGGGCTTGGGACCATAGTTGCAGGGGACATCAAGCTCAACTGGCATACCATACTATACAAAACATTGTTCCACCTCCTACATTGGCAAGTAGTGACTGGGATCTTAAAAGCTAGCTAGCAGCCATCTAGATGCAAGGATGGGTCTTTCCTCGTCCAGAGCAAAGAAGAATGAAGAAAACCAAAATTCATGGAA
>NW_006936270.1:0-742 GCF_000298275.1 Orycteropus afer afer
ACAATGAATAAGGAAGACCAAAGAAGAGTTGATGCTTTTGAGTTGTGGTGCTGGCGAAGAATGCTGAAAGTACCGTGGACTGCTAAAAGAACTAGCAGATCTGCCCTGGAGGAAGTGCACACGAAATGCTCCTTGGAAGTGAGAATGGCCAGACTTAATTTCACCTATTTTGGTCATGTTGTCAGAAGGGACATTCCTTGGAGAAGGATATCATGCTTGGTAGGGTGGCAGGTCGATGAAAAGGGGGAGGCCTTCAACGAGATGGATTGACACAGTGGCTGCAATGATGGGCTCAAGTATAGCAGGGATCATGGAGCTGGCGCGGGATCGGGCAGTGTTTCCTTCTGCTGTGCATGGGGTTGCTATAAGTCAGAAACGACTCGACGGCACCTAACAACAACAACATGGTTGATTGTTCTAATGAGTGCTTGCCTTCCTGGTATTTTTGTTCACCTGATAAGCCTGTCTATTGTTTGGCTGAAAGCTGAGCCACAAGGATGAGTTCATTTCATGAGGTTGGTTATCTATATTTTACCCAGCTTGAAGGGTGTCTAAGGACTATAGTCTCAGGGGTTCCACCAGTCTATGTCAGACCAGCAAGTCTAGTATTTTCTATGTTCTTGACCATTTTTCAACATTTTTCTCTAACCCTGTCTAGGAACTAGGAACTCTGGTGGTATAGTGCCTAAGACATTTGACTACTAACCAGAAGGCTAGTGGTTCAAACCCCCCAGCCACTGCT
>NW_006936270.1:2677-3477 GCF_000298275.1 Orycteropus afer afer
TGCTCTTCAGCACTTTAAAGAGGTCTTTTGCAGCAGATTTGCCCAGTGCAATATGTCATCTGATGTTTTGACTGCTGCTTCCATTGGTGTTGATTTTGGAACCAAGTAATGTGAAATCTTTAACAGCTTCAATCTTCTCTCCATTTATTGTGATGTTGCTTATTGGGCCAGTTGTGAGGATTTTAATTTTCTGTATGTTGAGATGTAATCCATACTGCAGACTGAAATCTTTAATCTTCATCAGTAAGTGCTTCAAGTCATCCTCACTTTCAGCAAGCAAAGTTTTTTCGTCTGTGTACTGTAGGTTGTTAATGGGTCTTCCTCCAATCCTGATGTCACATACTTCTTCACATAGTCCAGCTTCTTGGATTATTATCCAGCTCAGCATACAGATTGAATAAATATGGTGAAAGGATACAACCCTGATGCACCTGATTTTAAATCATGCAGTATCCCCTTGTTCTGTTCAAATGACAGCCTCCTGGTCTATGTACAGGTTCCTGATGAGCACAAACAGGTGTTCTGGAATTCCCATTCATCTCAACGTTATCCACAATTTGTTATGATCTACACAATGGAATGTTTTGCATGATCAATAAAATACAAATAAACATCTTTCTGGTATTCTTTGCTTTGAGCCGAGATCCATCTGACATCAGCAACAATATTCCTTGTTGCACACCAACTTCTGAATCCAGCTTGCATTTCTGGAAGTTCTCTGTCCATGTACAGCTACAGCCATTTTTTAATTATCATAGCATAGTATCTAAGGCACTTGACTGCTAACCAGAAGGCTGGTG
>NW_006936271.1:0-2739 GCF_000298275.1 Orycteropus afer afer
AAAAAAAACCAAACACACATGGAAACAATTGGCCCAGGCAACTGGTATACCATGTGATCCTCAGCCTATACGAGTATGAGACCAGAAGAACTAGATGGTGCCTTACTACCACTGCCAACCACTCAGAGGGGAATCTATGTAGGAGATCCTGCCTAGAGTGGAAGAACAATGTGGAACAAAACTCAAAATCCTTAAAAAAAAACAAAAAAAGGACCAGGTTTGCTGGTCTGATGGAACCTGCTGGAACTCCTGAGAGTATGTACCTTAGCTGCCCCTCAGGTCTGGAATGGAACCCATTTCTCTTATGGCTTCCAGTCAAACAAAAGATGTGTGTGAGCTGAACATATACATTAGGTAGATACACTCCTTGGAGAGATCAATCATGGGAGAATAGAAGGGCTGTGTATTCACAGGGAGACAGCTCAGAGGCAGGAGTGCCTAGGAAGGAAGGACAAAGGGAAGATGTATATATGGGGAGGAGATAGGAGGGGAGCTATAGCATTGCTGGAAATTGCAGTCAATGTCATGAGACAAAGTGTAAGTGAGCTGCTGTATAGAAAGTGAAATTGTTCTCGAAGCTTTCACCCAAATCACAATGAAAATTGAAAAATAAATAAATAAAGGAGTCTTTTGCAGCATAGTGCCTAAGGCATTTGACTGCTAACCAGAAGGCTGGCAGTTTAAACCCATCAGCCACTCCTCAGAAGGAAGGTTGGGCAATCTACTTCTGTAGTGATACCACCTTGGAAACCCAAGGAGGAGTTTCTATGAGTCGGATATGACTCCTCAGCAGTGCATTTGGTTTGGTTTGGTTTATGCTCAGTGAAATACAATGTCTGATTTCTTGACTGCTGCTTCCAATGATGTTGATTTTGGATCCAAGTAACACGAAATCTTTGACAATTTCAATCTTTTCTCCATTTATCATGATGCTGCTTATCAGTCCAGTTGTGATGATTTTCATTTTCTTTATGTTGAAGTGTAATCCAAACTGCAGACCGTAGTCTTAAATCTTCATCAGCAACTGTTTCAAGTCATCTTCACTTTCAGCAAGCAGGGTTGTGTCATCTGCATATCACAGGTTGTTAATGAGTCTTCCTTCAAAAATAATGCCACGTCTTTCATATAGTCCAGATTCTTGGATTATTTGCTCAGCATACAGATTGAATAAGTATGGTGAAAAGATGACCAAAGTACATGAGGCGAAGTCTGGCCATTCTCGCTTCTGAGGAGCATTCTGTTGCTTTAAGGAGGAGATATAAATTCATACCAAATCCACATAACCACTAGAAAAAAAAAAAAGTTGGCTAAATATAAGAATTATAAAAAAATAATATTTTAAGTCATGGTCTGGAAGAGACCATTATTAGATGAACTAAAATTCCAGAGATAATTCAGTGGAAAATGAAAGAGGTTTAGGGTTAGAGCCCAAGCTGGAGTATTGTCTTTGGATATTCTCTGGCACTCTCTCCCTTTTTCTTTTTCCTCCCCTTTTCTTTTTATCCCTTTCTTCTCTCCCCACCCCCAAGGCTTATTTAAGGTAAGACTGGTATGGAAAATGTTCTGGGTGCCACTTGAATGGGGTTACCACTGAGCAGCTTCTATTAACCATAATAATTTCCTTTGCAGGCTTTCATATTTGAGAGTCCATTCTTGATTAAGGATTTATGAGGGTGAAACAGCTAAGGCATTTAGATGCTAACCAAAAGGTCAGTGATTGGGACCTACTAAGAAAAGTTGATGCCCTTGAAGTTTAGTGTTGGTGAAGAATATTGAAAATACCATAGAGTGTCAGAAGAATGTGGAGGGGTAACAAAAGAGGGGAAGGCCCTCAGTGAGATGGATAGACATGGTGGCTGCAGCGATGGGCTCACATATAGTAGGGATAGCGAGGCTGGCACAGGATGGGGCAGTGTTTTGTTCTGTTGGTCATAAGGTCTTTATGAGTCGGAGATGATTAGATGGCACATAACAACAAGAAGCCAGAAAAATGAACAAATCTGTCCTGGAAGAAGTCTAGTCCAGATGTTCCTTAGAAGCAAGAATGGACAGACTGTCTCATCTACTTTGGTCATGTTGTCAGAAAGGACCATTCCCTGGAGAAGGATATCATGCTTAATGAAGTGGAAGGTCAGAGAAAAAGGGGAAGATCCTCAATGATATGGATTGACGCAAGGGCTCCAATGATGCTCTTAAGCATAGGAAGAGTGGTGAGTATTGAGCAAGACTAGTGTTTCCTTCTGTTGTACATAAGGTAGTTATGAGTTGGATACAATTCAACACCACCTAACAACAACAACAAGCTGCTCCATGGAAGAATGATGGTACAGTTTGCTTCCATAAAGATTTACAGCCTTGGAAGCTCAACGGGGTTCAAAATGAGAGGGTAATCTCCTGGAGAGTAGGTGAGTTTGGTTTGAGTGTTTTGGTTTCTGAATTCAGGGCTTTCTTCTCTGATGTTCCCTCTTCCACTCAGTCTTCCCACATGCCCTGGGCCCTTTGTATTCCAATGCCTGCCAAGTTGAGGCTCCTGCTACCATGCCCAGACATCCCATCCACACACACCCATGTCAAATGCTCTCTTTTCTCCTGAAATATTTATAGACATTAGGGACTGTTTTGGATTAATGTACTCTTCCATCAAATTGGAGGGAAAAGTTACTCAAGGTCTGAAAAAGGCCAGCATGACAGGTGGGGGAAGAGGAGTGTCCTGTGAGAGCTTTTTTTTTTTTTTTTTTT
>NW_006936272.1:0-514 GCF_000298275.1 Orycteropus afer afer
TTTACTGTTTTGATTTTTTTTTTTATTGTTGTTTTTGTCTATCTGAGTGGGAGACAGTGACCATGGCCATATAACCCAATCTCACCCACACGTTCTACAGCTCCACATAATGAGTTAGAGCAACCACTTCCTTCTGCACCAACTGGCCAATGATAGAGGACCACCAAGAAAAGCCTGACCCATCTTTAACTGCTCTTCAAAAACAGTTTAGAGAGGTCCATGAAGCCACTCTCATTCTCTATCGTGCCCACAAGCAGACAGGTGTTGAGTGCATAAGTGCTTCCAGCTAGCCAAAAAAAGAGCACAGTACCCTGCTTACTCAGATACATCCAAAAAAAAGAAAAAAAAAAGAAAATGAAAGTCTTGGGTGAATCATTCCAACATACAATCACCAATTAAATATAAATACAGCAAAGTCTCAATGCCTTGGAGACAACAGACCATCATGGTCCACACAAAGAAGCCAGATAAAGCAGTAGAAACAAGGGAGCAGGATACAAACCCAGACACATCC
>NW_006936272.1:2126-2781 GCF_000298275.1 Orycteropus afer afer
ATATGGAACAAAGAAACCAGGAACAAAAAAAAAAAAAAAAAAGACAGCAAGAAATTAATACTTGTTGATAATTATACTCAATGTCAATGGATTAAATGCACCACTCAAGAGACAGAGACTTTCAGAATGGATAAGAAAACATAACCCATTAATATGCTGTCTACAAGAGACATACCTTAGAGACAAGACAAAAATGGACTGAAAATCAAATGTTGGAAAAGATATATCAAGCAAATGGTCACCAAAAGAGAGCAGGAGTGGAAATATTAATTTCTGATCAAAGTGACTTTAAGACAAAACTCACAATAAGAGACAAGGAAGGACATTATATAATCATTAGAGGATCAACCAAACAAGACAATGTAACCATAGTAAATATCTATGGACCCAATGAAAGAGCCCCAAAATATGTAAATCAGACTTTAACAGAATTGAAAAGACAAGTAAATGACTCCACAGTCATAGTAGGAAACTTTAATACACCACTTTCAATCAAAGATAGAACAACTGGAAAGAAATTCAACAAAGATGCAAAAGAACTAAACAATACAATCCACCAAGTTGAACTCATAGACATCTACAGAGAATTTCACCCAACAATAGCACAATACACATTCTTTCCCAGTGCACATGGAACATTCTCCATGATAGACCA
>NW_006936273.1:0-745 GCF_000298275.1 Orycteropus afer afer
CTGTACCAGGCAGTTTTGACTACTGTGGCTATGTAGTAGGTTTTGAGATCAGGCAGTGTGAGACCTCCTACTTTGTTCTTCTTCTTCAGTAGTGCTTTGCATATCCAACGTCTCTTTCCTTTCCATATAAAATGAGTGTTTTCTCCATGTCTTTAAAGAATGATGATGGAATCTAAATTGAGATTGCATTGAATGTATTGATTGCTTTGGGTAGTATTGACATTTTCACTATGTTCAATCTTCCTATCCCCAAGCATGGTGTGTTCTTCCATTTATGTACATCTCTTCTGGTTTCTTGAAGTAGTGGTTTGTAGTTTTCTTTGTATAAATCTTTTGTGTTCCTAGTAAGATTTATTCTCAAGTATTTTATCTTTTGGTAGCTGTTGTAAATGGTTTTGATTTCCTTTTCAGAGATCTCTTTGCTGGTGTAGAGGAATCCAACTGATTTTTGGATGTTGATCTTGTATCCTGCCACGATGCTACATCTCTCAATTAGTTCCAGTAGTTTTCTTACTGAGTCCCTTGTTGTTGTTGTTGTGTGCCATGGAGTCAGACCCGACTCATAGAAACCCCTCTGAGGCAGTATCACTACGGAAGTAGGTTGCCCCATCTTCCTTCCGAGGAGTGACCTATATATAGGATCATATCATCTGCAAATTGGGATAGTTTGAATTCTTCCTTACCAGTTTGGATGCCTTGGATTTCCCTTTCTTGCCTTATTGCCCTCGCTAGGACTTCCAATACA
>NW_006936273.1:1530-2810 GCF_000298275.1 Orycteropus afer afer
TTTTTTTTATGACCTCTTGTATTTCTTCTTTAGTTATGAGTCTATTCAAATTCCCTACCTCAGTCTGTGTTGTCATTGTTATTAGGTACCATTGAGTTGTCTTCGACTCATAGTGACCCTATGCACAGCAGAATGAAACACTACCTGGTCCTGCACTAGCTCCATGATCCTTGCTATACTTGAGCCCATTGTTGCAGCCACTGTGTCAATCCACCTTCTTGAGGGCCTTCCCCTCTTTTGTCGACCCACCACTTTACCAAACATGGCATCCTTCTCCAGTGATTGGTTCCTTCTTACAACATGACCAAAGTAGGTGAGATGAAGTCTAGCCATTCTTGCTTCCAAGGAGCATTCTGGCTGCACTTCCTCCAGGACAGATTTGTTAGTTCTGTTAGCAGTCCATGGTACTTTCAGCATTCTTCGTCAGCACCACAACTCAAAAGCATCAGTTCTTCTTCGGTCTTCCTTAATCATTGTCCAGCTCTCATGTGCATATGAGGCGATTGAAAATATCATGGCTTGTGTCAGGCACACCTTAGTCCTCACAGAGACATCTTTGCTCTTCAGTACTTGGAAGAGGTCCTTTGCAACTGACTTGCCCAGTGTGATACATCCTGTGATATCCTGACTGCTGCTTCCATTGGCGTCAATTGTAGAATCAAGCAATATGAAGTCTTTAACAACTTTAATTTTTTCTCCATTTATTGTGATGCTGCTTATAGGTCCAGTTGTGAGGATTTTTGCTTTCTTTATATTGAGGTATAATCCATACTGCAGACAATAATCTTCAATCTTTATCAATAAGTGCTTCAAGACATCCTCACTTTCAGCAAACAAAGTTGTGTCATCAGTGTATTGCAGGTTGTTAATGATTCTTCCTCCAATCTTGATGCCGTGTTCTTCTTCATATAGTCCAGCCTCTTGAATTATTTGCTCAGCATACAGATTGAATAAGTGTGGTGAAAGGATACAACAGTATAGCTGCCATTTGTTTCACTGAAAAAAGATATTTGCAATGAATAAGTCATTGGTCTTGTAAAACTTTATCACATGATCTCCAGCTTTATTTCTGTCACCAAAGCCAAATTTTCCAAATACTGTTGATGCTTCTTTTTTTCCAACTTCTGCATTCCAGTCACCAGTGATAATTAATAGATCTTGATTGCATGTTCAGTCCATTCTAGACTGCAAAAGTTGATAAAAATCTTCAATTTCCTCATCTTTGGCTTTGGTGGCTGGCAGGTAAATTTAAATAGTAGTAGTTTTAACTAGTCTTCCTT
>NW_006936274.1:0-1141 GCF_000298275.1 Orycteropus afer afer
ACAGGGTAACTTCAAACAAAAATGATAAACCTTCACATCAAAATAAAAAAGAGGACCAGCACAAATATTTAGCAAATACTAAAACAGTAACAACGAAAGAAGTGATACCACAATTCATAAACAAAACAAGTTCATCACAGATAATTATACGGAACAAAGAAATCAGGAATGCCACAACAAAACACTTAACAAAATAACAGCAACAAATTCATACTTGTTGATAATTACATATCTGACAAGGGACTTATCTCTCAAATTTATAGACAACCTCAACAAAAAAAAGATAATAATCCAATTAAAAAATAAGCAGAAGACATGAATAGACATTTCACCAAAGAGGACATTCAGGCAGCCAGCAAATACATGAAGAAATGTTCAAGATTACTAGCCACCAGAGAGATGCAAATAAAAAAATGAGATACCATCTCACCCCAGCACTAATGGCAAAGTTCAACAAGACAGAAAATAACAAATACTGGCATGGATGTGGAGAGATTGAGACTCTCAAACACTGCTGGCAGGGCTGTCAAATAATACAACCACTGTGAAAAATTATATTATGATTCCTTTTTTTTAAGGATTTCATTTTTGCTGGAATTAGAAATATCATTTGACCCAGCAATTCCATTACTAGCAATATATCCTAAATAAGTGAGAGCCAGGACAAGAACAGATATATTGCAGCACTATTTACAATAGCAAAACTATGGAAACAATCTACATGCCCATCAATAAAAGAATAGATAACCAAACTATGGTACATACACACAATGGAATACTATACAACACTAAAGAATAATGTAGAATCTGCAAAGCACCACAGAACTTGGAGGCCATTATACTGAGTGAAATAAGTCAATCACAGAAGGACAAATATAATATTAGTTCATTATTATAAAAAGTCAAAAAATGTTTATATATGGAAGGAAACTTTCTCTGTTGGTTACCAGGGGTGGGAGGGGAGGGAACACATAAAAAAATAAAACAAAAGCATTGACCCCATGTCACTTTAGTTTTGCGTATTTAACTGTATGTAAGTTATCTTTCAATAAAATGTATTTAAATTAAAAAAAAAAAGATGATGAAAGGAATAGAGTCACTGTTAAAAAAAAATGCTTTAAGCCATATCAGTAGGTAGCAT
>NW_006936274.1:3286-3799 GCF_000298275.1 Orycteropus afer afer
GAACACAGCAGAGAGGTGGTGGGTGCCATGGGAGGGACGGTTGGTGTCAAGGTTGGTAAGAGGGCTGGAGGGTGGCAGCATGTCTAGCCTCATAGGAACAGTCTGTGAGCTGCTGATGGTGATTCTGTCTTCCTCTCATGTTGTTAAAGGAGGTCCAATGATTCTGCCTCCATTCCCCTTTATCAGGAACCTATACATAGACCTAGAAGCAGTCATTCAATCAGAGCAAAGGGATATCTCATGGTTTAAGATTATGAAAGGTGTGCAGCAGGGCTGTATCTTTCAGCACACTACTTCAAAAAATATGCTGAGCAAATTATCTGAGAAACTGCATTATATGAAGAAGAGTGTAATATCAGGCTTGGAGGAAGACTCATTAACAACCTGCAACATGCAGATGATACAACCTTACTTGCTGAAAGTGAAGAAGACTTGTAGCACCTACTGGTGAAGAACAAAGACTACAGCCTTCAGTATGGATTACACCTCTACACAAAGAAAACAAAAAACCTC
>NW_006936275.1:0-512 GCF_000298275.1 Orycteropus afer afer
CTGAGTGTGCATGGGGGGGGCATGTGGGTGATATTCTTCTTTCTGACCAAGCAGACAGCAGGAATAGGACAGCTGGTTTCAGAACTAATTCCTGTCAGCCCAAAAGACAACTGGGGACAAGGCTCCTCATCCCAGAAGTAGTTCCTATCAACCCAAAAAAGCAACTGGAGGTAGGTTCTCTGACACAAGAATTTACTGCTGGCCCAGAAGATGTCTGAGGAAGGCTTCCTGGACCCAGAATAAGTTACTGCAAACCTCAAAGACAGCTAAGGTCATGGTGCCTGATCACAGGAGGGTTACTTCCATTCCAAAAGGCAGTTGAGTGTAGGGCACCTGTTCCCAAATGAAGGTCCTGTGCACTCAAAAGGCAACCAGAGTGTATGGTCCAAGAAGTACTTCCTGCCTGCCTACAAATTAGCTGGGCACAGAGTGCCCATTCCAGGATGGAATTCCTGCTGGTCTAGAAGGTGGGTGGAGGTGGGGGATGGCTGCACCTCTTGTCATTGGAAGAG
>NW_006936275.1:2035-2746 GCF_000298275.1 Orycteropus afer afer
TTCTCTACATTTTTTCTCTTAGTGACCTCTCCCCAGATATTGCATATTTACCTGTTTTCTTCTTCTTCTCTCCACCTTTTTTTGGGGGAGGTTACTGTTCCAGTGTGATTTCAGGGTGTATTTTTTGTCCAGGTGCTTTTAGTTTTTTGATCATGATTCAGTTGCAACTTTTGTCTAACTCAGTGGGAGACAACCACAGTCCCCATAAGACACAACTACACCCACACCTCCTGCAAGTTCACTTACTGAGTGAGAGCCACTAACTCCTTCACCACCAATGGGCCAACAATTAAAAAAAAACACCAAGAAGAGCCTGAATCACTCTTGGATGTTCTTCACAAACAATTAGCAGAGATCTTAGTACAATACCACAATGCCTCGGAGACAACAGACCATCACAGTCCATAAAAAGAAGCAAGATAAAGTGGTCGAAAAAAGGGAAAAGGATACAAACCCAGAACACATCTGAGAAAGGAGCAGCATTGGAACTCTCTGATAAGGAATTCAAAAGAATTATATTTAGGCATGTTCAAAGGATTGAGAGACAGACCAAAGAAAGCATGGAAAAAACCTTAAAAGAATTTTGGAAGAAAATACAAGAACAAATTGACAAAATAAATGAAAAATTAGAAATGATTCAAAACCTACAGACAGAAATCCAAAAGATTAATACTAAATTGTTAGAAATAGATAACACATTGGAAGGGCAAA